>NC_057833.1:33685000-33957500 GCF_910594005.1 Cervus elaphus | reverse complement strand
AACATCAACACAAAAAAGTTTCTTTTTGCGCCTCCTTTCCTGTACCACAGATTTGGCCTTTTCTGTCAGCTGCAAAAAAAGAACTTGACAGCTTCTTTAAAAAGAGGAGTATAAAGGAACTTGAATAAAGGATGGCACTGGGCCTGTCTCAAGCAAGTGGCCATTCTTTGCACTTGGAGAAAAATTAGGCATGTGAACACAGATAAGCCCTATAAGAATACCCTAAAGATCATTCCCAGTGACCTTGAGATTCTCTTTCCTTCTGTAACCATTCCTGAACATCAGACTGACAACATAGATTCTGAACATGAATCTCCAACTTATTTTGAGTAGGTGTTGTTTCTCACTGAAAAGAAAACATCCTTAAAAATTTAAACTCCTTTACTGCACTGCAAAGACTCCCCTGCTCTTTTTAAAAGTGCTCAAACAAGTGCTATTATGCAAGTGTCACATTCATTATGATATGTTGATGGCCATGAGGTTTAAATTCCACCACCAAATCTAAACTTACTGTAAGTGTGTATTTTTTTCCTCACATCAAAGTCCTGAATCTTGTCGAAGAAGGGTATTCAAACATTTTTTTCTATCCCTGTACAATTAAAGTCATTATTACTATTTTTGGTGATGTAAATACGCTATGAAAGATTGAACTGATTTACTCTCTTATTCCACTCCCACCCCTCTCTAAGATCTTGTTTAAAAGTGAAAAAACACACCCAGACAAGAAACATGACTTCTCACTATTTCCCTTGATGTCCTAAATCCATAAAATTTGTTTTATTGAGTGTCACAACGTAAACTGAACTACAGTTTTATTGTCTAGAATGACTTGACAGTGTTTGCAACTTTTTCTCTCTCAATGTTAGGCTCCTCTGTCCATAGTATTTTCTAGGCAAGAATACTGGAGAGGGTTGCCATTTCCTTTTCCAGGGGATCTTCCTGACCCAGAAATTGAACTCTTTTGTTTCTTGCGCCTCCTGCATTGGCAGGTGAATTCTTTACCACTGTACCACCTGGGAACCCCACATGTTATATAAATACACGTATATGACCGCGTCAGATACTGTCACGTGGCACTGGCATATTGACAGCACTAAAGTTTTGTTTACTTAAAAAAACAATTTATTGTCTTCCCTGTTAGCTTTGCTGTACTTGCTATAACAGTGATATTATTATTCAAAATATCCCAGATAAAATTCATGAAACATCACTTTTATATCTTTACACTTGCTCTCCAAAGACCTATGTACTAGTCTAGATCTATAGCAGGTCATACAAGCATTAATAAAACTGCTTTCAAGATGATCTGATCTACCATCGTAACCCACAACATCACTGTTGGAATAACCTCTCTCTGACTCTGCTTTTGCCATGTTATATACACCTGGGTTTTAAAATCTATAATACTTCTCTTTCTCTCTTTTTTTTTTGTGTATGTATATGTGTATATATATATATGTATATTCATATATGTCATATATATGAATATATAGTGAATCAAGAAAAGTAGAATTATGTGATACAACATAGGTTTGGTGGTTAAAGAATCTGCCTGCAATACAGGAGACCTGGGTTTGATCCCTGGGTCAGGAAGATGCCCTGGAGAAGGGAATGGCTACCCACTCCAGTATTCCTGCCTGGAGAATTCCATGAACATAGGAGCCTGGTGGGCTACAGTCCATGGGGTCAAAAAGAGTTGGATGGGACTGAGCAACTGACTCTCTCCTTTCTTTTTGGTTCCTGAGCATCGTTGGTGCTGTAAGGGAAACGGAGCTGGCTCACAGTGGTGATCCTCAGCTTGCTGACAGGTGCCTCAACACCAGCAAGGAGCAGCCTTCCTCTATCCTGCTTACACTGGGTGAACCTCTGGAGGGTCATACTTATTTCTCGGTCCTAAGTTTTGAGAAGGATACTTCAAATCAGAGGTTGACAAGTAATATTAGCTCAAGTGGGTTGGACTCTGGAAAGCACTTGAGTGATGGTTGAAAGGATTGGGCATTCAGAGTTTTTAAAATGCTATCCTAGTGATTCTAATGTGAAGCTAAGTTTTGAGAATCATTGTTCTAAACCAGTGATTCTCAAAGTATTGCCCTTGACCAGCTGCATCCTCTGTCTTCAGCCTACTGTCTTCACTTTTAATTCACAGATGGCTTGAGAGAGATGGGAGTACCACCATAATCATTCTGTCAAGACAGGACTTACGGGACTCGAGAGCCACTGGAATAGAAATGGCAGTGTAAACTAGCAGAATAGATGAATGGTCTGAAGGAACATAGCATGTACAGTGAGAAAATAACTACAAGGTTTGCAATTCCGGGAATACCAACATTTTGAGTTAGGAGGAGGAAGAAACACTGCTAGAGGAGAGACCTGGCACAGAGACAGGAGGATCCATCTGACCATGGATCCCCCCAGTGGCTTCGAAGACAAACTGACCAATCAGCAACATCAAATGAGGCAGGCAGTTGATTAGGTTGATCTAAGAAAAGGACAAAAGAGTTGGCTGGAAGAAAGTCATTGCTAACCTTTGGCCAAGGAATTTAATATTGGGGTGGAGGAAAAGTCAGACTCTGGAGATTCAGAAGAGAATGGGAGAAGAATGAGGTGCAGTAGGTATAAAAAGTTATTTCTCAACACTGGTTGGGAAAGGAGGAAAGAGGGCAGTTATTGGGAGCAACAGGCTCCAAGAATCCAGTGTTAGGAAAGAAGTTTTCATATTTTAAGAACTAAAGGAAGAAGCCTTCAGGAGACTGTATTTGTTGAAGTGGGGAAGAGAATCTATCATGAGAACTAAGAATAAGAAGTAGACAAGAAGTAAAAGGACTCAGAGTTGCCTTAGGAGTGGAAAAAGAAAAGATAGATAGAAGGATTTATATGGAAAAATGGTTTGTGAAGGTAAAGAGTGTAAAATAGGTCATACCTGATGGCACCAAGCTTCTTTCTGAAGCAGGAATAAAATCATTCACTAAGGCTTTAATTTCTTTTTTTCTTTTTTGAATAAGAGATAGCAGAGGGTAAAGGTGCACAGGGATTTAGAAGAGGAAAAAAAGGGTTGAGAAAAAAATGCATTTCTCAGAGGCTTAGGACTGGCTTTTTCCTCACTTCCACATTTCTAGTTTGCATACTTCTGTAATGTTAGCTCTTGCCTGCTTGACTTAGAGGAACTTGACTTTTCAGTAGCTCTTTCCCCACACTCTCCATAATGGTCCACGATCCCCAGAATTGGCCCTTAACCATCTTCTCAACTCAGTCTGCACTTTCTCCTTGGCCATCACTCCCATGGCTTTACCAAATTGGTTATCAAATTCAAAGGCAGCCCTAGTCTTTCTCTTGAATTCTAGATCTGTATTGAGCTGTCCACTGAACATTTAGTACCTCAGCTGCACAGTATTTTAAATCAATCAGATTCTTTATTTGCTTCACTGTGAACCAATGAAAACATTTCCCCTGTCTTCAACATCCTGTTTTTACCACACTTAATTATGGTGGACTCCAAAGCAAGAAGCTATCAATCATCTCTTATTTCTCAATTCTGATAACTGATAATTGTCTAATTTTTAAAATTTTACTTTTCAAATATTGCATCTTTTCTAATTCTTAATTTGAAGTTCAGCCCTCCATTATGTCTTACAATAAGCTTCTAACAGATCTCTCAGGTTCTAATAAAATATTCCCTCTTTAACCATCCTCCATTTTATGATCAGAGATGTTATTCTAAAATGCAGATCTGTTTGTGTCTCTCACCTTTAATGACTATCCATTTCCTATTATTATGGTTTTCATACTGCTTTCTGGAACCAAGGGTTCCATGGAGAGTTTTTGAAGAACTCCAAAATCAAATTATAAATATGATCTTGTATCACTGATGAAAATCTATTACTGCAGCATATATGGTACAGATACATATATCTGTGGTGAAAAGTGTTCTAAATGTACTATTAGATCTCTGGAGAATCCAGAGAAAAATCCAAGAATATGAGTCCATTATACTTGAAGAATAATAAGTATGAAAATTGATAAGGCGAGGAAACTTTCCAAACCAAATGGGCAAAGTGCAAATATTGCCATTTTCTTTATTTTGCGTGTCTTTGCATGCAATAAGAGAGATTTATTACAAATAAACTACATAACACATACATAACAGGAGGAAGTGCTTACTTCTGAAACATCAAATAAGATGGGAAGAATGTGGAAAGATGTATTTGTACTTCTTGAATAAAAGTGATAGTAGGTAAAATACAGGAGTAGTGATTTTTTATAAAAGCGATTACTGAAAATATGTTTGAGGAATCATCCAAGTTGCATAGATAAGCGTTAACTCTTAAGAAAATGTTTTCTTTTCAAAGCAGCTTTAGTTTATTCAGATCACCAATTTTTATTTTATTTGGATGCAGAGAAATTGAATCTGTCATATTATTTTTATTGAGGTCCACTTGATTTATAATGTTTCAGGTGTATAGTAAAGTGATTCAGATATATATACATATATTTACTTTTTCATATTCTTTTCCATTATAGATTATTCAGTCAGTCAGTTAGTCACTCAGTCATGTCCAACTCTTTGTGACCCCATGGACTGCAGCACACTAGGCTTTCCTGTCCATCACCAACTCTTGGAGCTTGCCCAAACTCATGTCCATCGAGTTGGTGATGCCATCACTTTATTGGTTATTACAAGATATTGAATACAGTTCCCTGTGCTATGCAGTAAATCCTTGTTGTTTATCTATTTTATATATAGTTGTGTGTATCTGCTAATCCCAGATTCCTAATTTATCCCTCCCCCTTTCTCCCCTTTGGTAAACCATAAACTTGTTTTCTATTTCTGTGAGTCTATTTCTGTTTTGTATGCAAGTTAATTTGTATCATTTTTTTAGATTCCACTTGTAAGTGATATGATGTTTGTCTTTGACTTCATGCAGTATGATAATCTGTATGTCCATCTGTGTTGCTGTAAATGATGTTATTTCATTTTTTTTTATGGCTGAATAATAATCCACATATATATCACATCTTCTTTATCCATTCATCTATTGATGGATATCAAGGTTGCTTCCAGCTATTGGCTATTGGAAATAATGCTGCTCTGAACACAGGGTGCATGTATCTTTTTGAATGAGAGTTTTCATCTTTTCTGGATTTACACTGAGAATGAGATTGATGAATCCTATGGCACCTTTATTTTTAGTTTTTAAAGGAACCTCTATACTGTTCTCCATAGTAGCTGCACTGGTTTACGTTCCCACCAACGTGTAGGAATGTTTTTTTTCTCTACACCCTCTCTAGCACTTATTATTTGTACACTTCATGCTGATGGCCATTCTGACCAGTGTGAGGTGATACCTCATTTTAATTTGCATTTCTCTAATAATTGGTGATGTGAAGTGTCATTTCATGTGCCTGATGACCATTTGTATGTCTTCTTTGGGTAAATATTTATTTAGGTGTTCTGATCATTTTTCTATTGGGTTGGTTTTGTTTTAGGTTTTTTTGTTTGTTTTGTTTTTTTAAATCAAGCTGTATAAGCTGTTTGTGTTTTTGGCAATTAATCCCTTATCTGTCACATAATTTGCAAATATTTTCTCCCATTCCATAGATTTTTGTTTTGTTTATGATTTCCTTTGCTGTGCAAAAGCTAAATTTAATTTGGTCCCATTCATTTATTTTTGCTTTTGTTTTTATTACTATAGGAGATGGATCCAAAAAAATACTGCTGCAATTTATGTCAAAGAGTGTTCTGCCTATGTATTTCCTCTCGGGGTTTTATAGTATTTGATCTTACATTTGGGTCTTTAATACATCTTGAGGTTATTTTTGTATCTAGTGTTAGAGAATGTTCTAATTTAATTCTTTTACATGTAGCTGTCCAGTTTTCCCAACATGACTTATTGAAGAGAGAATCTTTTCTGCATTATTCATTCTTGCCTTCTTTGTTATAGGTTAATTGACTGTAAGTGTATGGGTTTATTTCTGAGCTTTCTTTTTTTTAAATTAATTTTAATTGGAATATAGTTGCTTTATAATGTTGTGTTAGTTTCTGAAAAGTGAAAGTGTTAGTTGTCCAGTCATGTCTGACTCTTTGTGACCCCATGGTCTGTAGCCTGCCAGGCTCCTCTGTCCATGGAATTCTCCAGGCAAGAATATTGGAGTGGGTTGCCATTTCCTACTCCAGGGGATCTTCCTGACCCAGGGATTAAGCCCTGGTCTCCTGCATTTCAGGCAGATTCTTTACCATCTGAGCCACCAGGGAAGCCCATGTTCATTTCTATTGTATAGCAAAATGAATCAGCCATACCTATGTGTACATCCCGTCCCTTTTGGACTTCCTTTCTATTCAGGTCACCAAACTGCATTGAGTAGAGTTCCCTGTACTATGCAGTATTTCTCATTAGTTATCTATTTTATACACGGTATCAATAGTGTGTATGTGTCTATCCCAGTCTCCAGTTCCTCTTGCTCCCTTTCCCCTTTGGTATCCATACATTTGTTCTCTACGTCTGTCTCTGTTTCAGCTTTGCACATAGGATCATCTGACTTTTTTTTTTTTTTAAATATTCCACCTATCTGTATTAATATACATTATTTTTTTTTCTCTTTCTGACTTATTTCACTCTGTATGACACTCTCTAGATCCATTCACATCTCTACAAATAATACAATTTTGTTTCTTTTTATGGTTGAGTAATATTCCGTTGGGCTTCCCTGGTGGCTCAGACGGTGAAGAATCTGCCTGCAATGCAGGATACCTGGGTTTGATCCCTGGGTCAGGAAGATCCCCTGGAGAAGAGAATGGCTGCTCACTCTAGTGTTCTTATCTGGAAAATTCCATGATCAGAGGAGCATAGCAGACTACAGTTCATGGGATCACAAAGAGTTGGACACAACTGAGTGACTAACATGCATATACACAATATTCCCTTGTATATATGTACCACAACTTCATCATCTATTCCTCTGTTGATGGACATTTAGGTAGGTTCCCTATCCTAGCTTTTGTAAATAGTGCTGCTGTGAACATTGCAGTGCATGTATCTTTTTGAATTATGGTTTTCTCTGGGTATAGGCTCAGTAGTGGGATTGCTGGGTCATATAGTAGTTCTATTTTTAGTTTCTTAAGGAACCTCCATACTGTTTTCCATAGTGGCTGTATCAGTGTACAGTCCCACCTATTTCTGAGCTTTCTATTCTGTACCATTGATCTGGTGTCTGTTTTTATGCCAAGATCTTTACTGTTTTGATTACTGTAGATTTGCAGTATTGTCTAAAGTCAGGGAGCTTGATTCTCCCTGCTCTATTCTTTCTCAGAATTGTTTTGACTACTGGGGGTCTTTTCTGTTTCTATGCAAATTTAAAAATTTTTGTTCCAGTTCTGTGAAAAATGTCATTGGTAACTTGATAAGGATTGCTTTGAATCTGTAGATTGCTATGGGTAGTATGACCATTTAAAAATATTGATTCTTCCAATCCCAGGATGAGTGGTATATCTTTCCATCTGTTTGTGTCATCTTTAATTTCTTTCATTAGCATCTAATAGTTTTTGGAATACAGTTCTTTTGCTTTCCTGGGTAGGTTTATTCCTAGGTATTTTCTTCTTTTTGATGTAATGGTATGTGGATTGTTTCCTTAATTTCTCTTTCTGATAGTGCATTAAGATATTAAACAGATTTTTGTAAATTGACTTTGTATCCTGCCTCTTTACTGAATTAACTGATGAGCTCTAATAGTTTTCTGATAGCATTGTTAGATTTTCTATGTATTAGTATCATGTCATCTGCATACAATGACAGTTTTACTTCTTCCTTTCCAATTTGGATTCCTTTTATTTTCTTATTTCCTTTTCTTCTCTGATTGCTGTGGCTAGGACTTCCAAAACCATGTAGAATAAAAGTAGCCAGAGTGTACATCTTTGTTTTGTTCCTGATCTTAGAAGGAATGCTTTCAGCTTTTCACTGTTGAGTATGATGTTAGCTGTGGATTTTTCATGTATGAACTGCCTCCCTCCTTGAAGTGGTCATAGCAGGGATGGAATTTGGATTACAGCTTGAAGGGGAGACATGATCCACCAAGGGAGAAGGAGCAAATGGTGAAGAGAACATGTCCTGCCATGTGCATTCTGTATGGCTTTTCACAGGTTACTTAATCCCTTTTAATCTGATTTCATTAGCTGTAAAATGAGGTTAATAAAAACACAATTTGGCCTGTTCCTTTTTTGGGAAAAAAGAAAAAGCCTCTGGGAAAGCTTCTAATCCAGTTCCTGGCGCTTACTAGGAGCAACAGTTTACTTTCCTGAAAGCCAGACCATTTGCATCTCTTTCTTTTCCCTTCCTTGCTCTGCCTGGACCTTAGTTGATGCCACTTCCTTAGGCTGCTCACATTTCATCTCCATGCAAAGCTGTCAGGGACTCACTGCAACTGATTTGCTTCCCCCTCATCAGGGTGGGCACCTCTACTGAAAGCAAACTCTGTATCTTGGTAGAATGAAAAAGAAACTGGCCACATCATCATTGTTACTACTTGAAGCAATAATTTAGAAGGTCCTGTAGACTCCCTGAAAAAGGCATCATCTTTTTACTCACTGTTTTCATTATTTTATTTCTCAAGCAGACAGACAATTAAAACAAGTTGGTTTCAAGCTTTTCAGTGTTTCAGTTAAGATTTTTATGTTCAGTACTCAGTGGTATGTAATTTTAGAAGTATGATGCCAATTTTAATTAATTTTCATAGGTTTGCTAATTAAAACAATTAAGATGTAGGCCTTATGCTTTGGAAAAATAATTGGAGGAACTCTTGAATATTATCCTTGAGGTTTCACACTAGCAAAAAATGGTGTAAATTTGTTTTAAAAATAGCTGGAATCCCAAAAGAAGTAATTAGAACATCAAAGTTGTGTCTGCATCTATCTTTTAAAAAAATTATAGTAGATAAAATTTTCCTTGAGTTTCTGGAAGCTGATTCTGCCTGCCTCTGTGTTCATGGTGGTAATAATAATTAGGAGTAATACTAAACAAATTTTCAATAACACCATGACATGGAAACTTTAAACTTTGGAGATAAATGTCGACAAGACAAAGTACTGAGAGATGAAAAAATGAGAGAACACACACAGAAAGCCCAAGGGAATGGAAGGAGAAATATGTAATGTAAATTAATAATCCTGTTGCCAACAAGATACAGTCCTTAAGATAAATGGGTGTCCAACTTTTTTGAAGTCACAGATCTTTAGTCAAAGCATACTTCCTGGAAGGTTCACACAGAACATAATTCTTAATAGTAGTGGTAACATGACAGTGTATATGAAAAGAAAAATGAACAAGAAGCAGGAATACTCAAACTGTTTAGCAAAGTGGTTAAATGCAAGAACTCTGGTGTCACCCTATCTAGGTTTTAATCTTTGCTCTGCCTCTAAAATAGGGGTAGTAAAACCTATCCCAAAGTGTTGTTGTAGGGACTAAATGAGTTATTATGTGTAAATCACTTAGAACAATATTATATCCAAAATAAAGATTATATTTATAAATATCCTCACAAATATTTAAAATATGAAAAATTAGTAATTTCTGCAAGCAATCTCCCCATTGTTTAGTTTATCCATATGTTGTTATACAATCTTGGCAGAAGCCCAGAGTTTTGGCAAACAATGATTTAAAATCTCAGTATATTTATCAGGGGTCGTAAAAATGTTGATACCCTTTGATTTAATAATTTTGCCTTAAGGAACCTAGTTGAAGGAAATAATAAAAATGAAAAAAAAAGTATTAACAAAGATACTCACCACAGCATTATCTAGGAATAAAAATTAAAACTAAATGTCAGAAAATAGGGGAATAAATAAGGATTCTTTACATAGATGATGACATATTTAAAAGGTACAATATATACTCGCTTAAAAAATGTTGGCCTCTGGCTATCTTTCATAATGAATGTTAATTACATGCACAAATGCTGATGGTATAGTGGTAAGGGAGCTCAGCAAAATATATAGTTGTATTTATAGTCTGATCCTTACTTTAAAAATATGTCTAGACCATACCTTTGAAAATGTAGTTAATATATTAACATTGTTTCAGATGGTTAGAGCAAAGGTCATCAAACCTTTTCTGTAAAGTGCTGGCTGATGTAAACATTTCAGGTTTTGTAGACCATAGAGTTTCTGTCATAACTACTATACTTTGCTATGGTGGTGTGGAAAGCAGCCGTCGATAACAGTCAACAGATGGAGGGGTGCTGTGTTCCAATAAAACTTAATTTACAAAAAATAGGCTTGTTGGCCATAATTAGTCAACCTCTGGGTTAGATTTGCAGATGCTTTTGTTACCTTTTCAAATATTCTTCTCAACTTTCTACAGTAAGAAAAGGATATAAGTTACTTTCATAGTAAAAAAATTAATGTGTTATAAAAAGCAAAATATCCTCTGCTATAAAGAATAAGAGATACCATCAGTTCAGTTCAGTTCAGTCACTCAGTCCTGTCTGACTCTTTGCGACTTCATGGTCTGCAGCATGCCAGGCCTTAGTCCATCACCAATTTCTGGAGCCTACTCAAACTCACGTACATTGAGTCGGTGATGCCATCCAACCATCTCATCCTCTGTTGTCCACTTCACCTCCCGCCTTCAATCTTTCCCAGCATCAGGGTCTTTTCAAATGAGTCAGTTCTTCACATCAGGTGGCCAAAGTGTTGGAGTTGCAGCTTCAGCATCAGTTCTTCCAGTGAATATTCAGGACTGATTTCCTTTAGGATGAACTGGTTTGATCTCCTTGCAGCCCAAGAGACTCTCGAGAGTCTTCTGCAACACCACAGTTCAAAAGCATCAATTCTTCGGAACTCAGCTTTCTTTATAGTCTAACTCTCACATCCACACATGACTATTGGAAAAACCATAGCTTTGACTAGATGGATCTTTGTTGGCAAAGTAATGTCTCTGCTTTTTAATATACTGTCTAGGTTGGTCATAACTTTTCTTCCAAGGATTAAGCATCTTTTAATTTCATGGCTGCAGTCACCATCTGCAGTGATTTGGGAGGGGAGCCCCCCAAAATAAAGTCAGCCACTGTCTCCATTGTTTCCCCATCTATTTGCCATAAAGAGATGGGACCAGATGCCATGATGTTAATTTTCTGAATATTGAGTTTTAAGCCAGCTTTTTCACTCTCTTCTTTCACTTTCATCAAGAGGCTCTTTAGTTCTTCTTTGCTTTCTGCCATAAGGGTGGTATCATCTGCATATCTGAGGTTATTGATATGTCTCCCAGCAATCTTGATTCCAGCTTGTGCTTCATCTAGTCCAGCATTTCTCATGATGTACTCTGCATGTAAGTTAAATAAGCAGGGTGACATTATACATCCTTGATGTGCTCCTTTTCCTATTTGGAACCAGTCTGTTGTTCCATGTCCAGTTCTAACTGTTGCTTCTTGACCTGCATGCAGATTTCTCAGAAGGCAGGTCAGGTGGTTTGGTATTCCCATCTCTTTCAGAATTTTCCACAATTTGTTGTGATCCACACAGTCAAAGGCTTTGGCATAGTTAATAAAGCAGAAGTAGATGTTTTTCTGGAACTCTTTTGCTTTTTTGATGATACAGTGGATGTTGGCAATTTGATCTCTGGTTCCTCTGCTTTTTCTAAATCCAGCTTGAACATCTGGAAGTTCTCGGTTCACGTACTATTGAAGCCTGGCTGCAGAATTTTGAGCATTGCTTTGCTAGCATGTGAGATGAGTGCAGTTGTGCAGTAGTTTGAGCATTCTTTGGCATTAAGCAATGCCAATCATTCCAATCTTTGAGATTGGAATGAAAACTGACCTTTTCCAGTCTTACGGCCACGGCTGAGTTTTCCAAATTTGCTGGCATATTGAGGTAACACTTTCACAACATCATCTTTTACGATTTGAAATAGCTTAACTGGAATTCCATCACCTCCACTAGCTTTATTCATAGTGATGCCTACTTGACTTCGCATTCCAGGATGTCTAGCTCTAGGTGAGTGATCAGACTATCATGATTATCTGGATCATGAAGATCTTTTTTGTATAGTTCTTCTGTGTTTTCTTGCCACCTCTTTTATTTTCTGCTTCTTTTAGGTCCATATCATTTCTGTCTTTTATTGTGCCCATATTTGCATGAAATGTTGCCTTGGTAACTCTAATTTTCTTGACAAGATCTCTAGTCTTTCCCATTCTATTGTTTTTCTCTATTTGTTTGCATTGATCAATGAGGAAGGCTTTCTTATCTCTCCTTGTTATTCTTTGGAACTCTGCGTTCAAATGGGTGTCTTTCCTTTTCTCTTTTGCCTTTCACTTCTCTTCTTTTCACAGTTATTTGTAATGCCTCCTCAGACAACCATTTTGCCTTTTTGCCTTTCTTTTTCTTAGGGATGGTCTTGATCACTGTCTCCTGTACAGTGTCATGAACCTCTGTCCATAGTTCTTCAGGCACTCTATCAGATCTAATCCCTTGAATCTATTTATCACTTCCATTGTATAATTGTCAGGGACTTGATTTAGGTCATATCTGAATGGTCTAGTGGTTTTCCCTACTTTCTTCAATTTTCTTCAGAAATTCAAATTTCTGAATTTGGCAATAAGATGTTCATGATCTGAGCCACAGTCAGCTCCCAGTATTGTTTTTGCTGACTGTATAGAGCTTCTCCATCTTTGGCTTCAAAGAGTATAATCAATCTGATTTTGGTGTTGACCATCTGGTGATGTCCATGTGTAGAGTCTTCTCTTGTGTTGTTGGAAGAGGGTGTTTGCTATGACCAGTGTGTTCTCTTGGCAAAACTCTTATTAGCCTCTGCCCTGCTTCCTTCTGTACTCCAAGGGCAAATTTGCCTGTTACTCTAGGTATTTCTTGACTTCCTACTTTTGCATTCTAGTCCCCTATAATGAAGAGGACATCTTTTTTGGGTGTTCTAGAAGGTCTTGTAGATCTTCATAGAACCATTCAACTTCAGTTTCTTCAGCATCACTGGTCGGGGCATAGACTTGAATTACTGTGTTGTTGAATGGTTTGCCTTGGAAATGAATAGAGATCATTCTGTCTTTTTTGAGATTACATCCAAGTACTGCATTTTGGACTCTTTTGTTGACTATGATGGCTATTTCATTTCCTCTAAGGTATTTTTGTCCACAGGAGTAGATATAACGGTCATCTGAGTTAAATCCACCCATTCCAGTCCATTTTAGTTCACTGATTCCTAAAATGTCATTGTTCACTCTTGCCATCTCCTCTTTGACCTAACATTCCAGGTTCCTATGCAATATTGCTCTTTACAGCATCGGACTTTACTTCCATCACCAGTCATATCCACAGCCGGGTGTTGTTTTTGCTTTGGCTCCATCCCTTCATCCTTCTGGAGTTATTTCTCCACTGATCTCCAGTAGCATATTGGGTACCAACCAACCTGGGGAATTCATCTTTCAGTGTCCTATCTTTTTGCCATTTCATACTGTTCATGGAGTTCTCAAGGCAAGAATACTGAAGTGGTTTGCCATTCCCTTCTGCAATGGACCACGTTTTGTCAGAACTGTCCACTATGACCCATCCGTCTTGGGTGGCCCTAGATGGCATGGCTCATATAGATCATTAGAAAATGGCTATTATAGACTTCTGTGATTTAAAAATTCATATCAGATCAACATCAGAAATGACATGCTTAAAAATAAAAGCCTCCAGTCATTACATGGTACACTTAGAATAAAGTCCAAAATATTTTATGTAGGCTCTAAGACCCAAAAAGACCTGACCTCTGGCTCTATCTCCCAGTTCACATCTTACCACTTTCTCCCTTGGTCACTTACTCCAGTAGTGCTTGCCTTGATATGGGGCCCTACGATTGAGCATTTAATGCAGACTTGAATAAACAGACTGTTAGCATCATAAGAATTTGCCTACAAATTGGAATTTGCCTACAAATCCAAGAGTCCTGGAAATGACTGAAAAAAATTACTCAGGCTTCTAAATTCTTTTTAAAAACCTGGTATTTTTATGGCATACATAAAATAGTCTAATATTTTATTAGTTTTCTTTATTTTTCGTTCAGTTCAGTCACTCAGTCATGTCCGACTCTCTGCGACCCCATGAGCCGCAGCACGCCAGACCTCCCTGTCCATCACCAACTCCCGGAGTCCACCCAAACCCATGTCCATTGAGTTGGTGATGCCATCGAACCATCTTATCCTCTGTCATCCCCTTCTCCTCCTGCCCTCAATCTTTCCCAGCATCAGGGTCTTTTCCAATGAGTCAGCTCTTCTCATAGGGTGGCCAAAGTATTGGAGTTACAGCTTCAACATCAGTCCTTCCCATGAACACCCAGGACTGATCTCCTTTACGATGGACTGGTTGGATCTCCTTACAGTCCAAGGGACTCTCAAGAGTCTTCTCCATCACCACAGTTCAAAAACATCAATTCTTCTGAACTCAGCTTTCTTTATAGTCCCACTCTCACATCCATACATGACCACTGGAAAAACCATAGCCTTGACTAGACAGATCTTTGTTGGCAAAGTAATGTCTCTGCTTCTTAATATGCTGTCTAGGTTGGTCATAAGTTTCCTTCCAAGGAGTAAGCGTCTTTTAATTTCATGGCTGCAGTCACCATCTGTAGTGATTTTGGAGCCCAGAAAAATAAAGTCAGCCACTGTTTCCCCATCTATCTGCCATGAAGTGATGGGACCGGATGCCATGATCTTAGCTTTCTGAATGTTGAGTTTGAAGCCAACTTTTTCACTCTCCGCTTTCACTTTCCTCAAGAAGCTGTTTAGTTCTTCACTTTCTGCCATAAGGGTGGTGTCATCTGCATATCTGAGGTTAATCATCCAGTCCACACAAATTTAAAGGAATAAACTAAAATACCAGCTAGCCTCAGATTTTATTTTTGAACTTAGACAAGCTAAAATTTTATAAAGCACAATAGATAATCTTAAAAAATTAATCAATTTAGGCCGCACTAGGTCCTCATTGCTGCATACGAGCCTTCTCTAGTTACAGTGACTGGGGGCTTCTCTTGGTGTGGAACACTAGGCTCTGGATCGTGTGGGCTCAGTAGTTGCTGTTTGCTGTCTCTAGAGCACAGGCTCACTAATTCTGGTGCAGAGGCTTAGATACATATACATATATACACATATCTATCATATATATATATATGAGTATATACACATATCTATTGAACTTTTAAAATTCTTATGAGGCAGGTAAAAGCAATGTCTGGTTTTATGTTGTATTTCTTTTATTATGAGAAGTTTAAGTACATTCTAATATGTTTAAAAGCCATTTATGTTTACTAGTTTGTGACCTTTGTTCATGACCTTAGATTTTCTGTTATCCTTCAGTTGTCTTTTTTGTGTGTGTGTGTGTATTGTGTGTATTTTACTATGCTATGGAAATTAGCTTTTGTCTGTCATATATGCTGCTAATAAGGTTTCTATTTTGTCTTTTGATTTTATTTATTATTTACTTACTTTGCAGTGGAGAAATTAAAACAAAAATAATGGTCAAATTCTTAAATCTTTGAAGTATTCTGAAATTTAAATCATGCTTTGAAAGATCTGTTCTGCTCCAAGATTTTTACTGCTGTTCAGTCACTAAGTTGTGTCTGACTCTTTGTGACCGCATGAACTGCAATATGTGAGGCTTCCCTGTCCTTTACTGTCTCCCAGAGTTGACTCAAACTCATGTCCATTGAGTATGTGATATCATCCAACCATCTCATCTTCTGTTGCCCCCTTCTCTTATTTTTTTCCCCTTAGATCTTTGCTTTATGTGGGATTTATTTTTTAGTAAGGAGTGATAGAAGAGTACATACCACATTCTTCTGCTAATTTAGTCAGGCAAGAGTCTCTGATTACTGAATGATCCAACCTGGTTTCTTTAAACTATCAGGTATTTACCACTCAAAATACTCTGTAAAACCATACAACAAAATAACTTAATATTAACATGTAGCAAGATGCTTTCAGTGAGTTATTTAGAGCAATTATTTTCTGAACTTCATTCAAATACTGCCCCTGTAATTTTTAAAAAATTTTTCTTTCTTTATTTTTGGCTGTGGTGGGTGTTCATTGCTGTGCGGGCCTTTCTCTAGTTTAAGCAAGCAGGGACTACTCTCTCGTTGTGACGCGTGGACCTCTCATTTTGGTGCTTCACTTGTTGCAGAGCATAGGCTCTCAGATGCGCAGGCTTCAGCACTTGTGACACGTGGGCTCGCTAGTCGTGGCTCCCCGGCTCTAGAACCACAAGCTCAGTCATTGTGGTGCATGGGCTCAGTTGCTCCATGGGATGTGGGATCCTCCTGGACCAGGGATCAAAACCATGTCTCCTGCACTGGCAGCTGGATTCTTTACTCCTGAGCCACCAGGAAAGCCCTACCTCTGTAATATTTGACATTTCCACATTAACTCCTATAATATTATCTTCTTAATACTTTACATTATCTCTTTTTATGTTAGTAATTTTATTGAAAAAGGAAATTTTATATCATAATTTAGTATTTTAGTTAAATTTCTGAAAGCATACTAAAATAAATAAATATTAAAATCACATTTTTACCTATATACACTGATGTCTCAACACTGGCAAACGGTGATCTAGTTAAATATACAAGTTTGGAGCTCCCGAAAATGAAATATTGGGATGAATGACAGAAATTTTGAGTTTTTAAAAATAATTTTATTTGTTTATTTAATTTTGGCTGTACTGGGTCTTCACTGCTGTGCAGGCTTTTCTCTAGTTGCGGTAAGCAGGGGGCTACTCTCTAATTGTGCATGGGCTTTTTATTGTGGCCTCTTGTTGTAGAGCATGGTCTCCAGGGCACATGGGCTTCGGGAGTCGTAGTTCCCCAGCTCTAGAGCACAAGCTCAGTAGTTGTGGCACATGGGCTTAATTGCTCCATGGCATTTGGGATCTTCCCAGACCAGGGGTCGAAATTATGTCTCCTGCATTGGCAGGCAGATTCTTTACCACTGAGCCACCAGGAAAGCCCCTGAATTTTTGTACTTGAAGTGTAACTGGTCAGGCAAATACTGTACACATACACGCACATATACACACAGCTTTTCACTAAAACAAAAGTAAGTAGAAAAGCTCAGTCTGCCTTTCTGCATGAAACAGTCTCTATAACTGTAAAGACGCACATCCCACTGTTTAAGATAAGTTTAGCTCTCTGCCGATTAAAACATGTACCTCTATATCAAAAATAATGCAGTAGGATGACCCATAGAGTATTTCATTTTGCCTAGTTTTTGAAAATGGATAGCTTCCACATTAATTCCAGGTAGTACAGGCTTTTTGAGAATGGGCTTCCCTTGTGGCTCATCTGGTAAAGAATCCACCTGCAATGCGGGAGACCTGGGTTTGATCTCTGGCTTCGGAAGATCCCCTGGAGAAGAATACCCACTCCAGTATTCTGGCCTGGAGAATTCCATGGACTGTCTAGTCCATGGGGTCGCAAAGAGTGGGACATGACTGAGCAACTTTCACTCGCAGGCTTGAGAATGATAATAATAACCCTACTTTAGTCCAGCTGAGTCCCTAGACATATAGAATAAAAAATATATATATAAATTTTTCTGGTGAAGATAAATCCTTTTGACCATATGTTTATGTTGTATATTACTCTATATCTACAAGTAGATGATGATTTGACAACTTATATTTAGACACTAGGATTGAAGTAATTAGTGAGATAATCTGAGGACTATAGTACTATATAGATTCCTGGAGAAGAAGGTTACTGAAGAAGAGGATGTTAGTTTTTAGTCAGACTATATGTACAGCCACTAAGTGAACAAGGAGTTCTGCTGGGTTGTTCAGTGATAACTACAGTTTAGAAGAGGAAAAAAAAAGGTATTTAAGTGGCAATTAATCATGTAAAATCTCCCAGATATCTAATAGTGTGTATTCAGGGCATGATACTATTTTGTGTTACTGCCTCGTCAAAAATGAAAACAAAGGTTGCTAGCATTTAGTAAATGATATGCTTACTATGTACCAGGTGTCTTAAAAATTGCTTCTCATTTAATGCTCATGATATTTCCTCTATATTAGAGATGAGAAACTGGAGTCTCTGGGAATTAATCTTGCCCAAGTCAAACAATTAGAAAGTAGGAAGACTTTGAGTAAAACCCAGGCTTCCCTGGTAGCTCAGCTGGTAAAGAATTCTGCAATGCAGGAGACCCCAGTTTGATTGCTGAGAGGGGAAGATTCCCTGGAGAAGGGATAGGCTACCCACTCCAGTATTCTTGGGCTTCCCAAGTGACTCAGATGGTAAAGATTCTGCCTGCAATGCAGGAGACCCAGGTTTGATCCCTGGATCAGGAAGATCCCCTGGAGAAGGGAATGGCAGCCCACTCCAGTATTCTTGCCTGAAGAATTCCATGGACAGAGGAGTGTGGAAGGCTACAGTTCATCGAAAAGAGTTGGACACAACTGAGCAACTACACATTCACTTTCAGGCCCTTAAAAGATCAAACTTTAACCATGGTGCTTTCCCCATCCATCTAGCTCCTTCCAAATCCGGAGACTAACCCTTCTTCTGTCTCAGAAGGTAAACCTGGTCAGAATAAAGCACCTGGGTCTCATATGCAGTCCCTCTCCTGGAGGAGGGAGAAGAGCAGTTCAAGGAGCTGAGTCTGGCTTTTATTTAATAAGGATGGTGATGATAATTGGGGTAAATTTTTTTTTTTTTTAAACAAAGCTGCAGGAGTTACATAAAACCAGTATCTCAAAATAAAAAGTTTTAGACTTTTGTAATAAGTAGTCTGTCATTCAGGCCATGAGTATTTATTTATCATCCATGGGGGTGCAGAGCTCTGTATTAGCTTCCTGCACCCCTTCACCCATCCCCCCCCCCCATTTAGTTCAAATAATGCATGCAGTCTTGGCTGAAAAGAAACAAACAACATATGCAGGATTTCATTTCATAAATTCCCCTGTGGGGCATTGACTGGCAGCTCACTTCCCTGGGGTGTATAGAACACTTGCATTAATGTAAAATATGAGAATATCAAATGAAATGTTTATGGAGATGTTTCTAAGCTGCTGCAGAAATTCTTTGTAGAAATTTGTTGCCAGGATTCCTCAAAATTAAAGAGAAATATCCTAATTAGAGTCAGCAAAAGAAAAAAAAATTTGTTAGTATTTCCCAGAAGGTCATAATGTGCTATTCTAAAGGTGATTCTCAGATAATTTTGAGAAATAAGTTATCTGGTAATAGAAGACGGTAGTCAGTCAAAGGTAGTTACTCAGTGAGGATGTGGAAAAAAGGGAACCCTTGTGTACTGCTGGTAGAAATGTAAGTTGGTACCGCCATGTGGAAAACTGTATGGAGGTTTTTCAAAAAATTAAAAATATGATCCAGCAATTCCACTTTTGACTGTTTATCTAAAGAAAACAAAAACACTTAACTGGAAAAGGTATATGCACCACTATGTTCATTGCAACATTATTTATAACCCAAATATGGAAACCACCTAAGTGTCCATCAGTGGATGAATGGATAAAGGAGATGTGGTGTAGATATGTGTATATATACACACACAATGGAATATTATCAGCTAGAAAAAAGAACTCTGACTGTTTGTGATCCCACGGACTGTACCCTGCCAGACTCCTCTGTCCATGGAGTTTTCCAGGCAAGATTATTGGAGTGAGTTGCCATTTCTTTCTCCAGGGGATCTTCCTGACCCAGAGATCAAAGCCGGGTCTCCTGCATTGCAGGCAAATTCTTTACTGTTTGAGTAGGGAAGCCCATAAAAAAGAACTAAATCTTGCCATTTGCAGCAACATGGATGGAACTCGAGGGTATTATGCTAAGTGAAATAAGTCAGACAGAGAAAGACAGTTACCATATGATTTCATTTACACATGAAATCTAAAAAACAAGAGAACCAGCAAAACAAAGCAGACACAGACTCATAGATACAGAAACAAACTGGTAGTTGCCAGAGGGGAGGGAGTTGGGGTACAAAAAAGGGAGCTAAGAGGTACAGAATTGCATTTATAAAATAAGTCATGGGGAGGTAATGTACAGAATAGGAAAAAATAAGATTGTAATAATCTTGTGTTGTGACAGGTTGTTACTGGACTTACTGTGATGATCATTTCAAAATGTATATAAATATTACAATGGAATATTACTTGGCCGTAAAAATGGGCTCATTTGTAGTGATGTGGGTGGACCTAGGGTCTGTCATACAGAGTGAAATAAGTCAGAAAAACAAATGTCTTATATTAATGCATATATATGGAGTCTAGAAAAATGGTAAAGATGAATCAATGTGCAGGGCAGAAATAGAGACATAGATGTAGAGAAGAGATGTGGCCATCACAGAGGGAGAGAAGGGTGGGATGAACTGGGAGAGCAGGCATGTATACACTGCCATGTGTAAAATGGATAGCTAGTGGGAAGCTGCTCTAAAACACTGGGAGTTCAGTTGAGTACTCTCTGATGACCTGCATGGGTGAGATGGGCGGGAGGGAGGTCCAGGAGGGAGGGGGTATATGATATGTATACATATAGCTGGTTCCCTTTGTTGTACGGCAGAAACTAACACAGGATTGTAAAGCAATTATATTTCAATTAAAAAAGAAAAAATATATAAATACTGAATTACTATGAGGTGCACCTAAAATTAGTATGATATTGTATATCAATTATACTTCAATTTAAAAAGCAGTTTCTCAAAATAAACATTTCACAGTATAAGGAGAATAGGCTTGAGAGATCTAGGTTCTAAACTCTGATCCATCCCTAATTAATTGACTAATTATATCAAATAAAGAAGTCTCTGAGAAACAATGTCCACATTTGTTAAAGTAGGGATAATATCTATCTCAGGGGACAGTAATGGGGATTAAATGAAGTAATGACCAATGTAAAACACATAGCAAACTTTCTGGCACTTAGAAAGTGTTCAACAAATATTAACTCCTTTCCCCTTTTGCATCCCTCATACTTAAAACATACTGATCACTTACTCATTTACTTGATTTCTAATTCACAAACAAAAGTTACAGGGGAAAGCCAAATCTTAAAGAGATCAAGGTTGTCATGTATTTCTTATAGTGAGATTTGCATTATAGACACCTTTGATATAGGGTAGAAGTTTCTTTGCAGAACACATTAGGATGTTATGTAATCTAGTCTGTGGAGAAATAAAGGACATTTAAAGAGTGGCTTCACTGTATAATTTTTATGAGTATTATCATCAAAGTGATCTTTGATCATATACCAATTCTCATTTCATTATGTTCATAATTTATTTTTTATATTCATAGAGGTACCACAAATGTTTTGTTAATTTACTTTTTAAAAGCTACTGTAAGTTATAGTGTATAACAATCATGGAATAATAATAATAGAACAATAATTATAAATAATATGTTATCTAAAATATAGCACTTACCACATGCAGGTATCTGATATGTGCATTTAACTGCTTTAACTCATTTAATAAAACAACCCAGAGAGAAGGTATTACTATTATCCTATTTTACAGATGAGGAGCAGACACAGAGTGACTAAGTACCTGAGAACTAAAGTAGATATGTATAGTAGGAAACATAAAGTGGGGGAGAAGAAAATCTGTTGCTTATTATAAAATTTAGCCTTTCTAAATTCACAACTAAAATTAGAGGCTATTTGGTGTTTTTGTTAGTTCCTTGAACTATTTGGACTGTTGCCCTATCAAGGACCTTCTTCCTGTGATAGCTTGGATTTGTCTTCTTTATCACAGACTGTTTATAATAAATATCCAGATGGAAACTACAGAAAACTGAATAAAAATATTGTTTTTTGTATGCAATACAAATACTTATATTTTTAAAGAAGTACTCCAATGATTGAACAATTTTTTTTTTTAAGTTATTTCCAAGATCCTTGGGTTTGTATGCAGAGTCTTTATATGAGAAGAAGTTAGTGGTACCACTGTTAGGTCATCTGTGGATCTGGGGTTGTGGATTGTAAAGGTTAATAAGACATAATCCTGCCTGGAAAGAATGGGGTACTTAGGTTAGCAATATCAGTTATTTGATTTTCTGAAACATTCTGCCAGATAACATGGTTATATCTGTACTATTTGGAAAATGACCTGTTCATAGGTTCCAAATATTCCTCAACAGCAACTGCCAGTGAGCGTCAGATCTGGCTTAAACACACTATAATTTCAATTAAGTGGCACACCATTTAAATATGCACATAAATAAGTTGCATAGAAAAATTATAGAAGGAGAGCAGAATGCTTTAACAATAATGCATGTCAAACTTACGGTAAACACCTATCATGAAAAATTTCCATGACATTCTTCTCTCTAGTGAAAATATATATAGTAATATTTCTGTTAATGATGCTTTAATGGTAAACTTTGATGTCAGAAGCCTAGTTGTGAGGAGGAAGAGGAGGAATAAAGAGAGCTTTGGGGGGATTCTTGTCTTGCTCCAGTTAATGGGACACTGAACTCAAGTGTTAAGTCTATATTTCTGTGGATTTTGGTCTCCTGGGCTACTTGGGAGATTCTGTCCACTCTTAGGACAGATCTTAAGAGGCCAAAGGGCAGGGGGCACTTTTGCCAGTTTTAAGTCATTTAAATCCAGAAGTAAGGTTATTTACAGCGAGGGTTCTTCCTGGTTTGCCTTGGGAAAGTTCAGTATGAGATGGCGTCCCTCTCTTCCACCACAGTGGTGGCCATGAACCCAGACCTGAGGACATGAGATCTAGTCCAATCTCCCGCCCACTTAAGTCTCCCTGAGTCCAAGTCAAGTGTGTGACTATGGACATATGACAGTCCCTCCATGCCTCTTTTGCCTTATCTGTAAATTTAGGATGGGCTTCCTAGGTAGCTGAGATGGTAAAGAACAGACTTTTGGACTCTGGGAGAAGGCGAGGGTGGGATGTTTCGAGAGAACAGCATATATATTATCTATAGTGAAACAGATCACCAGCCCAGGTGGGATGCATGAGACAAGTGCTCGGGCCTGGTGCACTGGGAAGACCCAGAGGAATTGGATGGAGAGGGAGGTGGGAGGGGAGATCGGGATGGGGAATACATGTAACTCCATGGCTGGTTCATGTCAATGTATGACAAAACCCACTGCAATGTTGTGAAGTAATTAGCCTCCAACTAATAAAAATAAATGGAAAAAAAAAAAAGAATCTGCCTGCCAAAGCAGTGAATGGAAGAGATGCAGATTTGATCCCTGGAGAAGAGAATGGCAACCCACTCCAGTATTCTTGCCTGGAGAATCCCGTGGACAGAGGACCCTGGTGGGTTACAGTCTACAGGGTTGCAAAGAGTTGGACATGACTAAAGGGACTTTGTAGAGCACAATAGGATGTATCTTACAGGGTGGTTGTAACAATTAATATTACCCATGATTGTATGGGGGAACAGATCTGGGTTCAAATACTTTTCTTGCTATATACTACTCTTGTGACCTTGGGCAAAATACTGAATCTCTCTGAGCCACACTTTCTGTACACTGCAATGAGAAAAGGTCACCTATCTTTCAGGGTGGCTGTGAGGAAAATAATGTATGAAAATTACCTAGCCCATGCTAAGTATATTTCTGTTAGTAATTTTAAATAAAGCCCTGATTTTTGTGTCTGCTGTGGACAAGGCCCTGTGATACTGTAAGGAACATGGGGATTTACAGTGTAGCTGGTAAATATTTGAGATTATTAAGAAGGCTATTCCTGCTTTATTGACTATGCCGAAGCCTTTGACTGTGTGGATCACAACAAACTGTGGAAAATTCTGAAAGAGATGGGAATACCAAACCACTTGACCTGCCACTTGAGAAATCTATATACAGGTCAGGAAGCAACAGTTAGAACTGGACATGGAACAACAGACTGGTTCCAATAGGAAAAGGAGTACATCAAGGATGTATATTGTCACCTTGCTTATTTAACTTATATGCAGAGTACATCATGAGAAACGTTCGGCTGGATGAAGCACAAACTGGAATCAAGATTGCTGGGAGGCATACCAATAACCTCAGATATGCAGATGACACCACCCTTATTGCAGAAAGTGAAGAACTAAAGAGCCTCTTGATGAAAGTGAAAGAGGAGAGTGAAAAAGTTGGCTTAAAGCTCAACATTCAGAAAACTAAGATCATGGCATCTGGTCCCATCACTTCATGGCAAATAGATGGAGAAACAGTGGAAACTGGCAGACTTGAATTTTGGGGGCTCCCAAATCACTGTAGATGGTGATTGCAGCCATGACTTATAAAGACGCTTACTCCTTGGAAGAAAAGTTATGACCAACCTAGACAGCATATTAAAAAGCAGAGCCATTACTTTGCCAACAAAGGTCCATCTAGTCAAGGCTATGGTTTTTGTTTTTCCAGTAGTCATGTATGGATGTGAGAGTTGGACTATAAAGAAAGCTGAGTGTCAAAGAATTGATGGTTTTGAACTGTGGTGTTGGAGAAGACTCTTGAGAGTCCCTTGGACTGCAAGGAGATCCAACCAGTCCATCCTAAAGGAAATCAGTCCTGAATGTTCATTAGAAGGACTGATGTTGACGCTGAAACTCCAATACTTTGGCCACCTAATGTGAAGAGCGGACTCATTTGAAAAGACCTTGATACTGGGAAAGATTAAAGGCAGGAGGAGAAGGGGATGACAGAGGATGAGATGGTTGGATGGCATCACCAACTCAATGGACATGAGTTTGAGTAAACTCCGGGAGTTGGTGATGGACAGGGAGGCCTGGTGTGCTGCAGTCCATGGGGTTGCAAAGAGTCGGACACGACTGAGTTACTGAACTGAAGAAGGCTATTGTGTTAGCCATTATTTTCTCATATTCTTACCTTGTGGTACTAAGAGTTGTCACAAATAAATAATATCCCTGAAGTGATTTGAGGATAAAAAGCTTAATTGCATGTAAGCATTTGTTGATTTTCGTCAGTTATCAAATGGCTCATTCTGACACTGTACCTATCTGTTATATATGGACCCAAAAATGATTTCCTCTCAGATCACTTTCCATCTGATTGATACATAAATTTTATTTTGGACTTTTTCACAGATAGGTATAATACCTGTAAATCCTATATAGGTTCAGTTCAGTTCAGTCACTCAGTCGTGTCAGCCACTGTTTCCACTGTTTCCCCATCTATTTGCCATGAAGTGATGGGACCAGATGCCATGATCTTAGTTTTCTGAATGTTGAGCTTTAAGCCAACTTTTTTACTCTCCTCTTTCACTTTCATCAAGAGGCTCTTTAGTTCTTCTTCACTTTCTGCCATAAGGGTGGTGTCATCTGCATATCTGAGGTTATTGATATTTCTCCCAGCAATCTTGATTCCAGCTTGTGCTTCATCCAGCCCAGCGTTTCTCATGATGTACTCTGCATATAAGTTAAATAAGCAGGGTGACAATATACAGCCTTGAAGTATTTCTTTCCAAATTTTGAACCAGTCTGTTGTTCCATGTCCAGTTCTAACTGTTGCTTCCTGACCTGCATACAGGTTTCTCAAGAGGCAGGTCAGGTGGTCTGGTAATCCCATTAGCTACTTGTAATTATGTTTATGTTTTTAAAACATGAAGCTCCTTATTTTATACATACAAACAGGAAAATTCATATTGTTTTGTATGCATAAATGATATATATAATAATAATTTTAAAAACCCATGTACCCTCTACTTAAAAAGTGGAAGTGTCCTTCTGTAATTCCTGTCTTTCCTTAGAAAAGAGTAACCATTCTTCTGAGTTTTGTGTTTCTCATTCTTTTCTTTTTATCCTAGTGTTGTCACATTTGTATGTATGTCTATATATACCTCACCAACTTGCAGATTATTTGATGAAAATGTTCTATCTCTGTTGTCTTGTACAGCTCCTAGAATATGCCAAATGTAACCAAAAGAACACATCCTTTACACATCTTGGTATTCATCAGCTTAAGAAAGTCAGCTTGGCTGAAATTCAGTTTCTCATCTTGAAACGGGAATAAACCTATTGTATGAGAAATATTTTAAGCAGTTACTGAATTCATGTGATCAAAGTGTTCTTCAAAGTCCTTGTTTATTGTAGCTGTTCCTCAAACGTCAGGCCCATATTTTCTCACTACCGGAACACTCCAAAGATCCCTGTCACACACGTCTGTTAAATTGGGGTGTCCAATTTCTGCTGTTATATTCATTCAGTTCAGTCCCTCAGTTATGTCTGACTCTTTGAGACCCCATGGGATGCAGCACATCAGGCTTCCCTGTCCGTCACCAACTCCCGGAGCTTGCTCAAACTCATGTCTATTGAGTCGGTGATGCCATTCAACCGTCTCATCCTCTGTCGTCCCCTTCTCCTCCCACCTTCAATCTCTCCCAGCATCAGGGTCTGTTCCAGTGAGTCAGTTCTTCGCATCAGGTGGCCAAAATACTGGAGCTTCAGTTTCAGCATCAGTCCTTCCAATAAATATTCAGGACTGATTTCCTTTAGGATGGACTGGTTGGATCTCCTTGCAGTCCAAGGGACTCTCAAGAGTCTTCTCCAACACCACAGTTCAGAAGCATCAATTCTTCGGTGCTCAACTTTCTTTATAGTCCAACTCTCACATCCATACGTGACTACTGGAAAAATCATACCTTTGACCATATGGACCTTTGTTGGTACAGTAATATCTCTGCTTTTTAATATGCTGTCTAGGTTGGTCCTAGTTTTTCTTCCAAGGAGCAAGTGTCTTTTAATTTCATGACTGCAGTCACCATCTGCAGTGATTTTGGAGCCCAAGAAAATAGTCTGTCACTGTTTCCATTGTTTCTCCATCTATTTGCCATGAAGTGATGGGACTGGATGCCATGATCTTCGTTTTTTGAATGTTGAGTTTTAAGTCAACCTTTTCACTCTCCTCTTTCATTTTCATCACGAGGCTCTTTAGCTCTTCTTCGCTTTCTGCCATAAGGGTGGTGTCATTTGCATATCTGAGGTTACTGATATTTCTCACAGCAATCTTGACACCAGCTTGCGCTTCATCCAGTCCAGTATTTTGCATGATATACTCTGCATATTAGTTGAATAAGCAAGGTGACAGTATACAGCCTTGACATACTCCATTGCTAATTTTGAACCAGTTTGTTGTTCCATGTCCAGTTCTAAGTGTTGCTTCTTGACCTGCATACTGCTGTATTCATAGCACCTACTTATTTCCAGATGGGTAGGGGGAATATCAACATGTTTTTCTAACTTGCTACTTCCATAGTATTCTCAGGAAAGGTCTTTACTGAATATCATTGGTAATATAAACTATCTTAAATTGAGATAGATTTTGGTCTCTCAGTCTTTTAATGGCCAAACTATTCTCATTATTTAGCCTTATATGATACTCTCTTTCTGTTGAAATTATTTTTAGATGAATATATTTTGCATGTGTATTTAACAGTTCCTCTATAACAACGCATACAAGGAGACTCAATTGGTGATATTGCTCATGTGGATGGTCACAACTTAGAAATTAATTTTAGACATAAATCCTAGATATTTTGAAAATGGCCATGTCTTTATTCTATCCCTGTCTTTGGTATCTAATGTCATCCTAAATATTCTTTTTTTTTCCCCTAAATATTCTTTATCCAAGATTAGTTGATATCCCATCTCAGAGAAAGGCAAACCACAATCCATATAATGCCAATGTGCATATTAGCTGGCATATCCTGATTGGTTCTCAGAATTCTTTAGAATGATCATACATGTCACTTTGAAAAACTTCCATGTCAGAGGCTAAGATTATGCCTGTTTTTCAGAGAGAAAGTAGAGGTAAAATAATTTGTTCTAATCTATCAGGGGAAGTGTTTGTCAGAACATGTATGCACGTTAGTCTTTCATAGTGCTACCTCTTGATTCTAGATTTTCTTTTAAAAAGAATGCTTGAAGACTTATAAAATTTTTACACAGAAAAAGAAATCCATTCTTACAGATTATTCCTTTGCTCAGTTTTTGGATTACACATGATAAATTCCTTTAAAAATTAACCATCAACATTTATTTTAAAATATCCACTTATTCCTTAAATAATTTTCAAAATATGACATTGGAAAATGTTATTTAACTCATTTCAGAAAGAAGAGCAGGAATTATATTGTCTTATTGGGTCAGTCTCCCTCTATTCTAAGGGAGAGGAAATGTAAGACTCAGCAATCATGCAGATAACTGAGGCCTGGGAGGATCTTCATGGATGATGATCTGCATTGGCTGAAACTCTGTCACTTTTTCAGATCCCTATATGCCATTCATAAAAGAGCAGTATTGTATAGGCTGCTTCAGAAGCATTACTGCAGCAAGACAGATGATGTCTGTGATCCAAAGGCCTTGGAAAGAAAATAGTTTAAACCTTTGACCTCATCAGGAAGAGATCAAAGTATATATTAATGTGTGTGTGTGTGTGTATATGTGTGTGTGTGTGTGTATATATATATATATATATGTATTTTCACCTCCTGACCATCCATCCATCTATCCATCTATCCACTCATGCACCATATCTCTCAGTCTGTCACTTTATCCCCAAATTACCAGCTTTATTTTAATTTTTTAATTTTATTTTATATTGGAGTAGATTAACAATGTTGTGTTAGTTTCAGGCATACAGTGATTCCATTATACACATACATGTGTCTATTCTTTTTCAAATTCTTTTATGGTTTAGGTTATTACAGAGTACTGAGCAGAGTTCCCTGTGCTATACAGTAGGTCCTTGTTGATCATTTGTTTTAAATATAGCAATCAGTCCCAAACTCCCAGTCTACTTCTCCCCACCATCCTTTCCGCCCTCACCCCAGTAACTGGAAGTTCGTTGTCTAAGTCTGTGAGTCTGTTCCCGCCAAAATCACCAGCTTTAATAAACACTACAGCCACTGAAGTGCTCAGCAAAGTAGACTGTATGAGAGCACGTGGCCCCTGCAAGATGCGGTAGTACATGTGATCAGGTCTTTTTCCAAAAATGTCTTTGGATATTCAAAGTGATACATGAGCATCCATTAAGAATTATATTCAACTATACTAAGCAGTCATAGGTTCATGAACCTAGAAGGGAACTTGTGCAACCATATAGAAGGCGGAAGAAAAGAAAGCAACTTTCATTCAAGTAGGGAAAAAAACCCCCAGTTATTTAGATTTAAGGTTTCTAAAAGAACAGGAAACTGACGTGAAGAAATAAACACAATCTATAAAGGACTGAGGACTGCACTTTAAGCACAACTGACTAACATGTCCAGACAAGATGGAGATGCCTTTGTCATAAATAATAAAATTTAACTCAGACATTGCTTGCTATTTGATAATGTTGCCTCTGAACTTTCAGGTCAATAATACAAATTAAGATTTATTTTAGGTTCAAAATTCTATCAAAATACCATGAAATTATATCATGCAAAAAAAATCAACAACAAGGAGCACACTGGGGGAAAGAACAATATTTAAATAAAATACCTTCAATTTTCCCTGAACTCAAGTAATAGCTTCTATTTTATCATATTTTTACAGTTTCCCTGATAGAAAAGTCACACCAGTAGCAAGGCTTTTATTTTAGAATGTGTGGTCACTGGATGGTATTTTTCTCTTGAGATAAGGTTATCTCCTGACTTTTGAAAGATTATTTTGACCATTATCTTGCTCTTCTTATATAAATCTTTTATCCTGAAATGAGACCAATTCCAGCATGGAGACCTCCACTACAAATTATCCATGACCAAAATCATTATACTGGGAAAATGAAGTCCAGACTAGTATGTTTGAATTATGGTATGAAGACAGTTATTGAAGGGCCCTACTTTTCAGGTTTCTAGTATCTTAAAGTCTGGTATACCCAATTGCTCCATTCCTGGAAAACATGTTATGATCCAAAATCTATAGGTACAAGGTTGTTTTTAGTTTAGCTATTGTTTTCATTTTATTTTTATTTTGCTTGGAAAGTACAGTCCAAGTATAGATACAACTATGTGTGTATAAAGATAAAAAGATGTATCAAAATATACTCTTTAAAGGAAAAAAATATACCTATAAAAGGTGAATGTAGTAAAATGTTTTTAAATAATAGAGTTGAATGAGTAGATGAATGAATAAATCTATCAACTACCTATCAAAAATACATTGTACAGTTAGAGTGTGAAAAGCTCAGTGCTAGTTGTGAGGAGGACAAGTATGCATACATTGCAAAAACCATTGGGAATTAAAATCAAATGAACACCCTTTGGATGAATGACTAGTATCTAGAATCTTCCCACTGCCAAATTACAGAATCCCCATAGTAACTTTTTCCTTTCATTTTTCTCAAAACATGCACATTTTATTTGTGCTTGTAGTATGTAGTATGAAGTGGCCACCTTAACTGGCAATAATTGGCAATTTTCCAAGTCCTGAGTTCATTTCCCACTCCTGTTTACTGCATAATCCTTTCCTTTTTCATTAGTTATAATAAACATTGTTTTTCATATATTAAATTGTTGTATATAGTAGAAACTAAATGGAGTGGAAATTAAGATATATAATACTATGTGGGTATTATAAATACAAATAGTATATCTACAAAATGGAAATTATACACTATAAAAATGGAAACTGTCTTCCAATATTTATAATGCACATTTTTGTGAAAAATAATCACACAGTTGAGAAAGTTGTAATACTCTAGCAGATTTATTGAGGCTTATGTTTCAACGGAAACAGATATTTTGAATTGTTATTGTAGGTATAAGTCCAAACTCCTTTGTGGATCTCAAGCCATAGAACTGGACTGAACTGAGTTCTGATTTTATTTTCTTCTCTGAACCTGTCAAACTTGCTTTATTCTTCTCACTAAATACATGTCTAACTTGTTTTCTCAAAAGATCATTATTTTCCTCTTTATTGTACGTATTTTTCAGGCTATAGCCAGTATTATAACCAACATTTTACTCTCTCTTTTGCAGAAAACCCATTGCTCAAAATTTATTCAGTTCTTAGAGCATAAAAATTTGTAAAACAGGGAAATTGTTTTTCTGAGTTTTTTTGTTGTCTCTAACTTGAATTTTGTATTTTTCCAAAGTCATAATATGTGACAAAACATTTAAATAATTTTTCAGTGAAATAACTTTTTTTTTCTGATAGTTTATATTTGAGCATGATAGTTTTTCTTAGGTGCTGATTAATAACTAACACTATGGTAATAAGCTGGAAAAAAATGCTGGAGGAGTAGAAGAAATGCCCCTAGATTATAAACATACAACAGGGACAAGCATGGAACCAGCAATCACCAGGCTTTATTGAAGAGGACCTTGAAGAATGAGTAGCATTTAAGAAGGAAGATAAGGAGGTGTGTGAGGTGTTGACATACCAGGAAAGGGATATCTAAAAGCCCAGAAGTGGGCCGCTGGTTAGCACTGCCTTACTCGAGAAATAGCACGCGCTCCACTCTGTGCTCACGTGAACTACTCCTATGATAAATATTTCAGCTTTATTTTTACTCTAAATAAAGTTATTTAAAATGTTACATGAAGAATGAAAATTTGGTAAAAGTCCTCTATTGTGTATTACTATTAGATTACAACCAGAAAAAGTAAGAAAAAACAATAAACTAGTTACATATTGAGTCTAAAATGACTCTAAGATAAAGGGTTCATAGATCACAAGGTGTCTTATAGTTCAGCATCAACCCTTCTTGTTTAAGAACTTGTATGAACTGATTTGGACGATAGAGTTAAATAAACATGAAATTTGTTAGACACCATGGATTTTTAAACTCATAGGATTAAGTCTTTAACCCTTATTCATAAAGGATTAATTGGAATACATTTTAAAATTTATTTTAAGGAGGTATTTTCAGAATTAAGTAGTTTACAATGGCCTAGAGTAAAAGAATCCCTCTGAGGTTCAGTTTAGGGCCAGCTTGTATCTTTTACCCATGATAACTGACTTCTAAAAACATGTATTATTTCATCCTTGAATTCATTACAGAAAAGATCTAATATGCACAATCTGTGTATCTTCAATTATATCATAATATATTCATAATCTGTTCAAACTAAGAAACATAGAGTTCTCACTTTGGGAGGTACAGATAAATTAGTAAATTAATGTAGAGGTTGATTAGTGAGAGAGATACCCTATTGACTGAATAACTTTACCTGCTGAGAAGTTTACACATAATAAAGAATTTATATTCTGGGAAAATATTACTTGTTTATTCTTTCTCCTAATATGTTCAACAAAAACCTTTCCAGACAGTGTAATAACTTGTAGACATTGACTGATGCCATAATAATATAGACAAGCAGTTACAAAGAAATGAATTCAGTGTTTTACAGTATGTGAAGAGGCCGAATTTTAGTTGTTGTAATGCAACAGGGAGACCCAAGAATCAAAGGAATAAAAAAATTTCTGTATGCATCTTTTCCATCCCATTTTAATTCCTCTGCCAGAATTGCCTAGGGAAGATTTGGTTGGCAAAGGAGAGTATAACCTTAAATCAATGGTTTTGAAAGTTCAGTCTTCAGACCCTTGTTTGAGAGCCTTTCAAGGAGTCTGTGAAATCAAAACTATTTTTATGATACTGCTGTGTGTATGTGTGCATGCACATACCTACACATGTGTGTGCTCAGCCATGTTCAACTTTTTGTATCCCCATGGACGGTAGCCCGCCACACTCCTCTATCCATGGAATTTTCCAGGCAAGAATACTGGAGTGGGTTACCATTTCCTATTCCAGGGATCTTCCTGTCCCAGGGATCGAACCCATGTTTTTTGCATCTCCTGAATTGCAGGTGTATTCTTTATCATTGAGCCACCTGGGAAGCCCGTGATACTACTCAGATGTTACTTATTTTCTCACTGTGTTGGTACTTTGCACTCATTGTACACAAACTATGATAGATAAACTACTGATGATATAAGGCAGTGGTACTAAACTCTAGTAGTCAATATATTCTTCACCTCCACACTTACAGTAAAAAGCCAGTTGCACTTAAGAATTTCCTTGATTCAACAATAAAAGTTTTTAATTTTATTAAATGCTGTCCCTTGAGTACATGTCTTTTTTAATAGTCTGTGTAACTAAATGGGAAGTACACATAAAGCATTTCTGCTGTGTACTGAAGTAACATAGTTGTCTCAAGGATAGCACTCTCATGATTGAGATGCAAGGTGACTCTGATAAAATTAGTGGTAATTTTAATTAATATGGCTTGATTTTAAATATTACATAATGAAATATATCGACATGTAGGAGATTTGAAGTAGATGGATATTTTCCAAAGGACTAATATAATATTTCAAAACTAGTGTGTATGTGGATATTCAGTCATGTCTGACTCTTTGTGACCCTGTGGACTGCAGCCCTCCAGGCTCCTCTGTCCGTGGAATTTTCCAGGCAAGAATACTGGAGTGGGTTGCCGTTTCCTATTCCAGGGGATCTTCTTGACCCAGAGATGGAACCCGCATCTCCTGCACTGGCAAGCAGATTCTTTACCACTGAACCACCTAGGAAGCCTGATTTCAAAGCCAGGCACTAGTAAAAGATCCACTCAAAGTACCAAGTAAGCCAATGGATTTGAATATAACAGAGTACAGAAAGTTCACTGATGTTTCAGATTCCATATTGAAACTAACCATTAAAGAAACCATGTTCATCAAGTTTTGGTGTTGCATAAAGGGATGATACTCATAACTACCTATAAAGGCTATTTAGACACTCCTCCCCTTTCTAACTGCACATTTATAAGAGATCAGAATTTCTTGATATATGTCAAAATCACAGCAGATTGAGTGAAGAAACAGATCTGAGCATTTAGCTGTCTTTTTTAAGTTTTTCAATTGATTTTGAAAATTGAATCAATTTTGAAAATTGATTTACAATGTTGTTAATTTCTTTTTTTTTTTTTTTTTGGGCTTGACCACATCACGTGGCTTGTAGGATCTTAGTTCCTGACCAGAGATTGAACCTGGACCATGGCAGAGAAAGCCTGGAATCCTAACCACTAGGCTACCAGAAAACTCCCCACACTGTTGTGTTAATTTCTGATGTGCAGCAAAGTGATTCAGTTATACACATATATATTCCTTTTTAAAAATATTCTTTTCTATTATGGTTTATCATAGAATATTGAATATAGTTCTCTGTGCTATACAGTAGGACCTTCTTGTTTATCCATTCTCTATATAAAAACTTAACGTCTGCTAATCCCAGTGTCCCACTCCATCCATCCCTGTTGGCAACCACCAGTCTGTTCTTTATGTCCATGATTCTGTTTCTGTTTCATAGATAGGTTCATTTGTGTCATATTTTAGATTCCACATATAAATGATGTCATATGATATTTGTCTTTCTGGCTTAGTTCACTTGGTATAGTAATTTCTAATTGTATCCATGTTGCTGCAAATGGCATTATTTCATTCTTTTTTTTCATAGTTGACTGATATACCATTGTATGTATGTACCACATCTTCATTCATTCATCTATCAGTGGACTTTAGTTTGTTTCTGTGTCTTGGCTATTGTGAACAGTGTTGCTGTGAACATGGGGGTGCATGTTATCTTTTTGAATTATAGTTTTATCTGGATATATGCCCAGGAGTGAGATCGCTGGATCACATGGTAATTCTGTTTTTAGTTTTATGAGGAACTTCCATACTGTTTTCCACAGTGGCTACACCAACTTACATACCCACCAACAGTGTAGGAAGGTTCCCTTTTCTCCACAGCCTCTCTGGCATTTGTTATTTATTGACTTTTTAATGATGGCTATTCTGACTGGTGTGAGCTGGTACCTCATTGTAGTTTTGATTTGCATTTCTCTAATAATTAGTGATGTTGAGCATCTTTTCATGTGCCTATTGGCCATCTATGTTTCTTACTTGGAGAAATGTCTATTTAGGCCTTCTGTCCATTTTTCAATTGAATTTCTTTTGTTGTTGTGTGACCCTTCGTATGTTTTGTAAAGCCCTTGTTGGTCACCTCATATGCAAATATTTTCTCTCATTCTGCAGGTTGTCTTTTCATTTTGTTTATGGTTTCCTTTGCTGTGCAAAAGCTTTCGAGTTTAATTAGGTCCCATTTCTTTCTTTTGTTTTTTTATTTCTGTTGCCTTGGGAGACTGACCTAAGAAAACATTGGTACAATTTATGTCAGAGAATGTTTTGCCAATGTCTCTTCTAGGACTTCTATGGTGTCATGTCTTCTGTTTAAGTCTTTAAGCCATTTTGAGTTCATTTTTGTGTTCTAACTTCATTGACTTACATGCGGTTGTCCAACTTTCCCAGTACCACTTGCTGAAGAAACTGTCTTTTTCCCATTGTAAAGCCTTGCCTCCTTTGTTGAGGTTAATTGACCTTAGATGTGTGGGCTTATTTCTGGGCTCTCTATTCCATTGACTTACATGTCTGTTTTTGTGCCAGTACCATGCTGTTTGGATTATTATAGCTTTGTAGCTACCCTGTCTAAAGTCTGGGAGGGTTATGCCTCCTGCTCTGTTCCTTTTCTTCAGGATTACTTTGGCAATGTTTGGGCTTCCCTTGTGACTCAGCTGGTAAAGAATCCACCTGCAATGCAGGAGACCTGTGTTCGATCCCTGGGTTGGGAAGATCCCCTGGAGAAGGGAAAGGCTTTCTTCTTCAGTATTCTGGCCTGGAGAATTCCATGGACTGTATGGTCCATGGGGTCGCAAAGAGTCAGACACGACTGAGCGACTTTCACTTTGAATTGGCAATTCTGGGTCCTTTATGGTTCCATATGAATGTTAGGATTATTTGTTCTACTTCTGTAAATAAATGTTATGGATAATTTGATAGTGATTGCATTACATCTGTAGATTGCTTTGGGTTTGCTTTGGCCATTTTAACAATATTAATTCCAACACAAGACCATGGAATATGTTTCAGTTTCTTTGAATCATCTTCAGTTTTCTTTATTAATGTTGTATAGTTCTCAGCATATAAGTCTTTCACCTCCTTGGTCAGGTTTACTCCTAAGTATTTTATTTTGGGGGCTTCAATTTTGAAATATATCATTTTTTTAACATTCCTTTTCTGATATTTCATTGTTGGTTTGAAGAAATACAGCTGATATCTATATGTTAATGTTGTATCCTGCTACTTTCCTGAATTCATTTACCAGTTCTAATAGTTTTTGTGTGGAGTCTTTAGGGTTTTCTATATATAGTATCATATCACTTGCATATAATGACCTCTGTATATAATTTTAGCTCCAATTTGGATACCTTTTATTTCTTTTTCTTATCTGATTGCTGTGGCTAGGACGTCCAATACTATTTTGAATAGAAGAGGTGATAGTGGGAGTCTGTGTCTTGTTCCAGATTTTAGTGGGAAGAATTTCAGCTTTTCACCATTGAGCATTATATTGGCTGTGGGTTTGTCATACATAGCTTTTATTATATTGAGATATGTTCCCCTCTATACCCACCTTTGTAAGACTTTATCATGAATGGATGTTGAATTTTGTCAAATGCCTTTTCTGCATCTGTGAAGATGATCATGTGGTTTTTGTCTTGTCTTTGTTTGTGTGGTATATCACAGTGATTGACTTGTGTATGTTGAATCATCCTTGTGAACTTGGGATGAATCCTACTTGGTTATACTGTATGATCTTTTTTATATATTGTTGGATTCAGTTTGCTAATGTTTTGTTGAGAATTTCTGCATGTATATTCAATGAAGACATTGACCTGTAATTTTCTTTTTTGGTGGTGTGTTTCATTTTGGTATCAGAGTGATGGTGGATTCATACAGTGTCTTTGAGAGTGTTCCTTCCTCTTCAGTTTTTTGGGAAGAGTTTGGAAAGGATTAGTATAAGTTCTTTATATGTTGGGTGTAATTCACCTTTGAAACCATCTGGTCTTGGATTTTTGTTTGTTGGAAGTTTTTTATTTCAGATTCTTCAGCTGCCTTCTATTCAGCCTGATAGTATAGGATTTGAAAAAAATGTCAAGTAATGCCACTTTTTTGATGAAATAACTCTAGTTATATTTTGTATGTTATGTTCACATGTAATTAATTCTTTGTTTTAAACAAATTTGTTTTAAACAAATTGTTAAGTGTTATTAAAGTTACTCAGTTTTAATTTCTAATATGATATTCTTAGATCTAGATTACATAAAAGCTTTTTGGGGTCTTCAATAATTTTTAAGAATGTAAAGGATATCTGAGGCCAACAAAATTTGAAAAGCACAGTAAATGAATGCTATGAATGCTTACGTATTGAAAATTAGATTTTATTATTGCCTGAGAGATAAAAGATAATGAAATAGTTATATAATTTTCTTTTTTTAAAGAATAAAAAGACTGCTATTCTTTTAAAGCTTAATTTCAAATGAACATAAAGAGTTTTCTGTAGATCATTTGGAATTTCAGTCCTACCACTTACAAACTATATAGCCTTCACCAGACTGCTTATTCTCTCCATGACCATGCTTCTCATCTATGAAAGATAATGGTAATACCTACTTCAGTAGTGGTGTGAGGATTAAATGAGATAATCCGTGTTAAGTACTTGACCACAATGCCTGTCACTGGTATTTCTTCTATTATTGTTTTGAGGACAGGATAGCTCTTTGATTCCATAGTAACAAAATGTGAATAATACCTTGTATATCTTTTTTAGTTTTCAAATATCTGTATAAACATGCTTGTGACTATAATCTGATTATTCTATTATTGCCTCATGGAATTGTAGGGAAGATATTTAAGGGGAATTATTGGGGTATAATTGATTTACAGTGTTGTGTCAGTTTCAGGCATACAGCAAGGTAGTGTGTTTTATGTGGATACACATATCCACACTTTTTTAGATTCTTTTCCCACATAGGTCATACAGAGTACTGAGTAGTTTCCTGTGCTATACAGTAGGTCCTTATCAGTTGCCTTGGTCACCTCTTTTACATGTAGCAATGTGTATGTGTCAATCCCAGTCTTTCAATTTGCCCCAGTCCCCCATTGGCTTTTAGTAAGGTAGGCAAATAATCTTTTCTTCTGTCTTTGGGAAAGATTGTGTTGTCTGAACGTTGTCAATGTCAGCCTTAATGATTTAGGATTTTTTTGTGTGTGCTGAATCCCTTTTAATGAATCAGCCCAGCAAGAAAGATTAGTATCTGCTGATGCATTGGTTTATGCTTCAGTGTAGTTGAAAAGAGGTTAATTTAAGACATTGAATAACCTGTCTTTGTATACAAGTCGATCAATAAGGATTTCAATACTAATCAAAGAGAAGGGAATTAGCTTTTATTGGGAGCAGACTGTTACAGGAGGTCCTATGCAGTTACTGGTAGTAATCTCTAATCTTCATAACAAATCTGAGAGGTGGGCATAATTATTTCCACTTTACAGATGAGGAAACTGAGTCTCAGAGAGCTGTAACTTTCCTAAGATGATGAGGGAAATGAAATAACAAAGGATTAAGCCTTTTTTGACTGAGAGAAGAGAGCAAATTTCCAACATAACAGATAAGGAACACTGCAGGAGTGGAAAGTATGATATTCATTTGCTCTCTGTTAACTATAAAGTTAGAAAGAAAATGATGGGTTTAAAATGCCGTATAGAATGAATAATAGGAAGGTTGCTGCTCGATTGTTAAAACACTACAGCTGCACCTATGAAATTCCAACACAACTGCCAGTTAAGCATCTCAATGGAAAAAACCTAAGTGTTAATTTGATATAATGTAGATAAAAAATCACTTACTTCAGCAATAATTTGACTTTTCACTTTGTTGGGTACTAATGTAGGTAAATAATGGTAAGTAAATAATGTAGGTACTAATAACACTTGGATACTAAGAATTGGCTTAACCTAGCTTCAGGTATTTTCTTCTTATATCCTCCAGAAGAATTTATTAAAATAATTTGGTAGATGTGAAAGTTGAGCTATGTAAGGTGCCATTTTTATAATCTAGCTTTAAACAGTATATGTGAGGTTTAGAAAATTTGTCATAAATTTCTGAATAGCCACAAATCAGAATTCTGAGAAATAGTTGGACAGAAAGTTGAGAATCGATTCCTTTTCCACATTCAAAACATGGTCTTATAAATGTATATATGCAGCTTTCATAGTAAATGTTTAAATAGTATAGGGCTTCCCTTGTGGCTCAGCTGGCAAAGAATCCGCCTGCAATGCAGGAGACATGGATTTGATCCCTGGGTTGGGAAGATCCCCTGGAGAAGGGAAAGGCTACCCACTCCAGTATGCTTGCCTGGAGAATTCCATGGCCTGTCTAGTCCATGGGGTCGCAAAGAGTCGGACATAACTGAGCGACTTTCACTTTTCAAATAGTATAAGTGAGATATGCTATCGAATTCCCCTCTTTTCCAACATTTTTGTATTTTTATTGAGAAAAAAAGAAACAAAAATCAAGCCTTTTTATCCATAAAGACATTGTATAAGCCATAACAACAGGGCAACTTTACATAAGATTCTTCAGTGATTGCTTTCTGGCATTAAGAAAATTAAACAGCTTTTTTCACTGATTCTTTTCTGTGGCAAGTCTCCAGTTTACTGGAAAGGTACAGAAGTTTGATGAGCTCAAATTTTAAAACCTTAAACCTGTGTTCTGAATGTGCAAGCTATCCTGCGTTTTCAGTTCAGTTGCTCAGTCTGACTCTGACCCCATGGACTGCAGCACGCCAGGCTTCCCTCTCCATCACTACCTGCTTTATAATCATCAGTAATAAATACGTAAAAGCCTCTATAAGAGAAGGCATCTAAAGGAAAGCTTTCTGTGTTTTGAATATCAAAATCTACCAAATCTGAAAAAGATGCAGTCAGAAAAGTAAAGGAAAATGAATTCAGAATATCCCACATTTAAAGCATACTGTACATACCTTGAAAGAAAAAAGAACTAACAGAAATAACTTCAGTGCTCAAATTTGGATCATAAGACTCAAGGCTCTCTTTGTATCTCATACCAAAGCAGAGTCCAAACAGTGGTGCATACATTTTTGAGTCAAAAGATCACCAATTTTATACACTTTTTCAAGTAAGCATGGTGTTTCTAAAAGTCCATGGTTCATACAACCTACATTAACCAATACTTTAAGACTTTCATGTCTTTCAAAATGTTGCTTAACAGTCCCCCCAGAAACTAATTTTATATGTTGAAATTTATAATGGGACAGTGCATGTCTTATTTTTTAAATGGTTTTAATCATTTTTTATTTTTGTGGAATTTTTAGTTTGAAAATTTCTTTCTGTGAAAATTTTAGTCTGACTGAAAGTTCAACACTAAAACTTATTCTAAGTTTCCAGACCACAAATTTTGGCATTACTATGAAATATGTTATAAGACTTTAGTTTTGGCCTTATATTTAACTTATTTAGTTGGTTTGACTACATTGTTAAAAATGAAACAATTCATTTCAGGTGAGCTAGGGACTACACCTGGGACCTGTTAGGACCTGATGTTGCATGGGTTTATTTCAGCAAGGAAAGGAAAAGTGTTCTGGGCTTCCTTGGTGGCTCAGATGGTAAAAGAATCTGCCTGCACTGCAGGAGACCTGGGTTCAACCCCTGGGTTGGGAATATCCCCTGGAGGAGGGCATGGCAACCCACTCCAGTATTCTTGCCTGGGGAATTCCATGGACAGAGGAGCCTGGTGGGCTACAGTTCATGGGGTCGAAAAGGTTTGGACACAACAATGACTAAGCACATGATTCAGAAATGACTCTGAATTCAATTGTTCAGTAGCACTTGGACCTTCTCCAAATATCAGTTATTATAAATCTTCCTTCCGCATCTTGCCCTCCCAATTTGAAACAAGCAAAATGTGTTTTTATCAGTCTCTAAGTATTTCATTTTACATATAGCACTCAAAAGCATTTTGTTTTGCATTTGCAAACTTCAGCTTCATTTTTTTTTTCAAATAATGTGTCTTCTTATTAAGAATACGTGGAGAACATTTTGTTGTTAATAGTCATTTAAATTATTTATTGGCTTTTTTCAGGTCCCTGGAAAACACTAAGGGTACTCTCACAATTTGTTTGGCTTGTCTGACTTTGGCACAACTTGATTTGGAAAATCATGTTGGAATGTGAATCCAAAGCATCAAATTTTATGAAAGCAAAGTGTTATCCCAAAAGTGTCAAGCAGCCAAGTGGTACCAGTTTCAACAATAGTGCCAGAATGTTTTTCAGAAAGACAGTTTTTGTTTAAATCTCAGCTTTTTGTCTGGCATCTATACTTAGTCTGTTTGTCCCAGAGAAAGACAAAGAGCCAGCAGCACCTGAAGCTTTTATCTTTTACTCCCTTTGGAAAGTTATTTGACATTCCTGCTGCAATATCATTATTTTATTTATTATTCTTTATTTTACTAAATCACTTAGTGATAAGACATAGTTAGAAGGAAGGTTCACATTTTGTAAAATATTACATGTGTTTTAGATGACTAATATAATTCCTTTTATATTTATGTATAAACACAAATCTAAAAGATCAGAGACTAGATTTAGGTTGAATATTATTTATAAGTCATTCATTCATTCATGTATATTAAGTATATAAAAGGCAGTTGCTAAGTTTTGTAAAGGAATATAAAGATGAATTAGACACTAATCTCATTTCCCCCTATTAAAATGATATAAAAATATAAAATACAATATATAGATAACTAAGTAAAACAGGGAAGGAGGAGGAGGAAGAGAGGGTTATGTGTGTGTGAGAAAGAGAGTGAGCATAGGAGTAATAAAAACAAATACAGCAAAATGTTAACAACTGGTGAATTTTGGATGATGAGTATAATAGAGTTCTTTGTACTATTCTTATAACTTTTCTTATGTTAGGTATTATTTTAAAATAAATTATCGAGTGTATGCTCTGAAAAAAAAGGTAGCTGAAATATCTAAGGAACTGAGGGTTTTTGATGTCTAGAGTCCTTAATTGTGGGAATTACATCTTAAGTCTCGCTTACCTTTCTATTACTTCTGGAATCATTCTTTAAACTTGCGAGGCACTCAGTAAATGTATAAACACTGAGTGCTTATTTTTTCCTTTGGAATCCTAATTTTCAGGCAGAATTCCTCAGATCAGACCATAAAACTAGTGTAAACTGTATATACAATACACAAGAGAAAATATTCAAGAGACAACTTTGCAAATGACTGTGTATCAGCTTCATGATCTAAAAGACAATAAATTTGGACTGATCTCTTGATCTCACTTGCCAACTACTATTAATTAAAACTCTATCCATTCTCACGTTCAAACTGTAGACAAGTTGTAAGCTGAAGTGTTTTCTTTCTCATCTTTATATATCTAGCAGAGACCCTTGATGTAGTAAGTACTCAGTTCTTATTCATTGGCTGTATAAATGAATGAATACAGATTCAAACATTTTTGTGCAAAAGATCTTCAAATTGATGTGCTTATTTTGTTTTTCACACAAAGATTACACTGATCATGAAGCCGAGTTAACCCAGAGTATGACATTTGATCCATATGATTCTTTATGATAGCGTTTTTAATTAGAACTGTAATGTGCAAATTAAATTTAAGAAAAAGTGTACGAGGAGTTTGTAAAAAAAGAAAAGGTGATTTCAAAGCTGGAGAATATTAGTGGTCATCCAATATATTTAGCATGTGTATATTTTAGCATGTAATATATTTAGCATGTAATATATTTTATTGTGTCTTTTTAAAGTCAAAGTCCTATATTATGTATATGTTTTTCAAATGACATTTGAATAAAGTTGTAAAAGGCATCAAAAGTGATGAAGGGCACTTCTGGACTTGGAGAAACCTCTCAGGTTTGATAATAACATTTTGAGTCATCTAAATTCATACCTATTATCACTTAAGTGAACATTGATGCTGCTTCTGGATCTTATACAAATATTCAGATTTTTGTTTTCCTCATCATTCTGAAGGTTATCTCCCTGGTTGCTCTGAAAATCAGGTGACAGCCATTTCCCATGATGCTTTAAGTGCTGTCAAACTGTCCATCAAGCTGTCACCTGACCAATCGTTCCCATGGTTCTTTTAGACTTCCAGTATGATAAATTGAAAAGCACTATTATCTGTCTGTTGTGAAGAGGAACTGTTTGGGCTTTGATAAGATATCACTACTCCCAGGTGAGAGGCGGCTGACAGCCCATCAAGGCAAAAACAACACGTAGAAACACTGAACAGGGAGCACAGGTTTACAAACATCTGTTGTCATTATTTATTACTTTTCTATGGGTTTAAGTTTCTTACTCATCCTTAGATAATTCATGAACAGATATTCTGCTTTCTAGCTTGCAAATAACAATTGCTGCTCTTTTCATCTTGGGAGAAGAATCTTAAAATTGAAACACATCTGTCTACCTTTTTGATTTCGTGGCACACAAGCTTTTCACTTTGTAGCCAACAAGTTCTGCATTCCTGCTAGTGTCGTCATTTAATTTTTTTTTAAAGAAAAACTATCAGTAGAAATACATTTCACTGTAACAAATAATTGGACTTGGGGCTTGATAAACTTATTTATCTGCCTTATATGTCATTATTAGTGTACTGGTACTCAAAAAATATGAATTGATTTGTGTTAGCATATATTCAGTTCAGTTCAGTTGCTCAGTCATGTCCGACTCTTTGTGGACACATATTAGCTAGCTTGTAGCCCTATATATATTAGCTAACTTATATTTTAGTATTGATAATGCTAATGAGTCCAGTATTTCATGAGAAATAAGATTGTGACTTACTATTTATCAGCTTCACTTTTTAATTGCTCTGAATTATGCTAATATAAATCTAAGAACTTCAGTTTCTTCACAAGAAACATGAATAGAGAGTACGACATTGCCCTCCGTTAATCACCATTGTAGTTAGGATCGGGGTAAGGAAAATAAGGAAGTAAAAGTGTCAGTTGTTCAGTTGTGTCTGACTCTTTGTGACCCCATGAACTACAGCCCACCAGGCTCCTCTGTTATGGAAATTCTCCAGGCAGGAATACTGGAGTGGGTTGCCATTTCCTTCTCCAGGGTATCTTTCCCATCCAGGGATTGAACCTGGGTCTCCTGCATTGCAGGCAGATTCTTTACCATTTGAGTCACCAGGATAAGAAAACTTGTTTACAAAGGCCAGGGAGAGTGGTAAGACTGTAGTACTTTCTAAAGAAACCTTTCTGGGAAGTGGGAATATTTTGCTAGAGCTAGTTTTAGAAACAACTTTACATTTTGGATTTAATCTTTGGACTTAAATATCCAAAGGCGTGTTAGTAGAGACCTAAGTATTAAAAACTGAATACTTGAATCATTACTACATGCAGTATAATCTTAGTCCTTAGAAGTTACTCTGTCTGTGTGATTTGTCCTTTTTCTCTTTCTTCCCTGCTGCTTCTGTAAGATGTGATGACACATTTCTTACGTGTTTTGTGCCCTTGCATACTGTCACTGTATGAATACCTAAACATACCCTTCGGAGATCCCTCAGGGAAAATAATTTGTTGTTATTTATTGTGGATTTTAGCAGAGTAAAAGTATTGTAGTTGGTTGCTAACATCACCACCTTGTGTACAAATATTTTTTTGCATGCAGTTCCCTAATGTCATTAAGCAGTATTGTAATTTCATTACATAGTAATGCAGCACTTCGATTATACACAACATTTAAATAATTTTGTAATTCAAAATCTGAAAAGTAAACTATGGTTTATTTTTAGCCCTTTGCAGTTATTTAACTACATAACACTTCTCTGCACTCAAATTAGAAGCAAAAATGCCCTAGAGCCTTCAAGAACTGAGAATCTGTCAAAAAACTCTCTAAAAACAATGGCCAAGGAATTCCAAGGAAAAAGGAAATGAAAGAATTAAATTTCCTGAACATTCATAATAATACCAACAGTACATGCTCCCAGTGCTTACAGTATCTGATTGGTGAATCTCTTAACAATTTTTTTTTCACTAAGCATTTTTAGCTCACCCAATAGGCTACCTAGTATTGGAAATTATTACTTACTTTGAAGTATCACTTTGGTCTCCATCCCAAGATGAGGAGAACCTCTGAGATAACCACATTTCTTTTTCTAGTGGTTTCTGGCATGTCAGAATACCATAGCAAGTTTTATAATCTTCAATAGTCCTTGGAGGTCAGTGAAGTTAGGTTGATTAGACTCTGCATTACTTTTCCAAAAGGACATACCATGTGGCCTAAAGTAGAAGAGGTGGTAGCTAGAGGGGAAAAGACCAAAATATTCGATAAATTCATCTTGGTCCCAGAGGAAACAAACATGCTCCCTGTTACTCCCTCTCTCCCAATAAAAAATTCCAACCCATTCCTGGAAAGAAACAATTTCACATTTGGATTTTTGTGTTGCTTCTTAACATCTTTTCTGTGTCTCTCCCTCTCCCTCCCTCCCTCTGTATAATGAGCTTCTATTAAAACTTATTACCTCATGTGGTAGCTGTTATTAAATAAGAACTATTACAAGTTGTTGAAAGTAGCATTACAGTGTTTCTTTCATTTGTAGAGTTTTCCTACATAAAGTTTGATTATATGGTAAAAACTTCAGAATGTTCCTAAGGATACAAGGCAAAGAATAGCAGTCTAAATCTGTTGTGTGTGTGTGCGCGCTCGTACCTGTCCGTGATAATTTGACTATTTTCAAATGGAAATTTAGCTTGACAAGTCTAAGAGATCTTGCTATATTGACCAGTTATTAGTTTTCTTCTAGTCATGACCTTAATACGTTCTTCTAACGAGATTAAGAAAATTTTGAAAAGGTAGGTAGTTTTGACCAATGAACTTGGAGGGTATTTTTTCTTTTTTAGCATTTAATGAATTTTAATAAATAATCTGAATTCAGGTTTACCTCTGTGGCATTATTGTTTGTGCTTACTTTTATTCTGTATTATTTCATCTGTGTTTAAGATAAACATCTATCTGGGCTGTGTGCTCAGTCAGTCCTGTCTAACTCTTTGCGACCCCATGAGCTGTAGCCTGCCAGGCTCCTCTGTCCTGGGATTTTCCAGGCAAGAATACTGGAGTGGGTTGCTATTTCCTCCTCCAGGGGATTTTCCCATACCAGGGATTGAACCCACATCTCCTGCATTGCAGATGGATTCTTTACCACTGAGCCCCTGGGGAATCCCCGAGGGGGTATTTTTTCAATGAGAATTTCTGTGGTAAATTTAGCAGCAAAAGCATGAAGTAAAGCTAGATTTCAGTTCTTTTTGTTACAAAAACTTCTTGTCAAGTCTTTTAGCTCTGGCTTCTGACTAACACACATGGGAAGATTATTAAAAGAAGATGGATTTTCTCAATATTATTTCTCATGATTTTTCCTATACTATAATAATGGTAACAGTATATTCTTAGATTACCTCTTGGTCTCTAAAGTACAAAAATGATTTCTTTTGTGTTAACAGCAATACCATCAAGTTAGTAGGAAAGGTCCCCAGTTTCGTTGATGAGCAAATTGAGGATCAGAGGCATGACAGAAATGCTCATGATCATATAGATGTTGACAGAAAAGTGGATAAAGAACTCAGGTGTGTGTGTGTGTGTGTGTCTGTGTGTAGTTCAGTGTTAGGCCCTCCACTCTCATGCCGCTCGTTTCTTTGGAACAAGCATAGCACTTTTTAAATGTAGATATTAGGAGTTAAGGCCATTTTGGTATCTTTTCCTATTCTTAGTGAAAGTCTATGTATGCAGAAGTCTGCTAGAAGGTCACCCTGGTGTTGTGCAGTCAAACTCAGAAGTCAGGTTTAGCATTTACTTACTCTTTACGTTCCTAACTTAGAATCAAACAAAACATTATGGGAGGCTATATTTATTATTTGACTCTGACAGCAAACAAATGTGTGTGCATTTATGTACATAATAAATGTGAGATATTTAATGATTCAAAAAAACATAAAACTTTTTTGAATCCAGTACCTAAATGGAATAAAAATCCATAGATACTTTTTTATGGGGGCATCAGACTTCCGCTCTAGTATTATTTATTTTAGACTTGTTTCAAGTGTTTGATATTTTAAAGTGACCAACCACTAATGATATTTAAAGGGAGAAAATGAACTTGGAAAGACTTCAGAATGTTTGGATCTTTTCTCTTTATGTTATACTTACTTATGGTAAGCAGTGTTTATGAACTGAATAAAGTCTAAAACTGAGATTCATTAAAATGTTCACCTTTTTAAAAATTGGTTAATTATATTTGTAAAAGAGACAGTGGAAGTGAAAAACAATGTTGCCATAAAAAATACGGGTGATTTTTTGAGGCTACAAAAATAGAATAAAATTATATGTATTTTTTAAATCCCATTTTAATTTTTAATTTACACAGGAAAGTAAGTACTACTTGGTGGAAATTGCTTAATAACTTCTTTTCCCCAAAGCTTCAGAGAATGAAACAGATTTCTGTAGGACAGAATGCAGCTAAATGTTCTCCTTGGCTAATATTTCAACTTCTATACCTGAGACGTTAAGAAAATGTCACTTGAATAAAGATGAAATTGAACAAACCTATCACTACCTAGAAAAAAAATAAACAGTCTAAGCCAACTTTATTTCCTAAACTCAAAACCATAACAATAAAGTTCTTTATATGAGCAACTTTGTGAACTGAAAGCAGGGACAGTCTAATTTCTTTCGATGTATCAAGTCAGAGAAGTGAAGGGAGAAAACCATTCTTCTCTGTTGGCCTCCTGTGTAAAATTTCTTTCCTTATCATCCCATCTAGTCATATCTTTCTGCAGTTTGAATTACCCTCTTTTCCTCAGACTGGTAAGTCAGTGAAAGGATGTTTGTTCTGCTAATTAACTTTATTACCCTGATAACTCCCTGCAGCCTTTGACGAAAACAATTACCGTTACTCCTTTTCTCCCCCCACTGGCAAAAAAAAAAAAAAAAAAGGAAAAGGGAAAAAAAAAAGACTATTAATTAGAAACGAGGCCCAGGTCCCTGCCATGTTATCCTGCCACGTTCCCAGGCCCTCGAGCAGGATAGCATTACATTGTCAGTAGTAATTTAGCTCTCATCTGTCTCTGCTAATTATTGTCACATTCATCAAATTCATCAACAAAAGTGCTCTCAGAAGGATTGCATATTTGCAGTTAATACAGCATAAACTGGTATTACCCATCACCACATTTGTGATGATGAGAGGGACACAACTTATTCATCCCTAATTAGAGCAAGCTGGGTAATTAATTATGCATTCCGCCTTATTACTTCTGAGTTCCCAGATATTGTTTGTCTAAAAAGGGGGAGAAAGCAGGAGAGAGAAGCCTGAAAATGCAAAAAAAAAAAAAAAAAGAGGGTGATGTGTTTTGTCACATGCGCTATGCCATAATTCCCACCTGACAAACTAGCTGAATCAGTGGAAAATTGCGAGTTGTCAGCAGCAGAATAAACTGCTGTAATAGCTGATTAATGATCAGCACCTGTGACAGGTGCTGTACGGGACTGTAAACTTGGTTTGATTAACAGTCACTGGACGAATAAATATTAGTGACAGTCAGCCGAGAGCAACTTTGCTTGTTTTCTTCCCTGTTAACAAATCGTACGCATTAAAGTTATTGATATTTCTGTCTGAGACACTATTTTTTTATAGTTATCTGGCAACACTGGCAGTGAGTTGTAATAGATTGTGTTTGTTTCTGTTCTGTAATTTTATTTCAGAGCTAAAATTGTATTTTGACAAGATGACCTGTAGGGGTTTAAATCTATCAGGTGTGGAAGAAATGACTAAAAAAAATAAAAGGATGCACACTTGGTTTAATTTATGCTCACCTGCTAGTAATCTGTGTATGTGTACATATACATATATGCATACATACACATACTCCTTATATCCATTTACATGTATGTACAGTAACTATTAAGGAATATTCATGCTAAAGAACACAGACACAAACTTAGGGTGTGTGATGGTCATTTAAAAAAAATTTTGGTTGATTATTTTTTTTCCAGAGTTGGATATTTTCTCTGAAAACAATGGCTGTCTGAGTTCTCTCAATCCTGTTTCAATCCCAAACTGAAGGAACCATCTTCTTGAAGCAGCTATTCAAAACTGCTGCCAGCCTGATTGCTTCTATTGAATTAACAGTTAGAAACAGATTGGTCAGGAGGTGATTAACCTGTTTGAGCTGATTAATTATTAACCAAGAGTCAAGTTTTGTGCAGGGGAAAGCAAAGTGTGAGAGAAGGAACCCAGTCTGTCTTTTTTTTTTTTTAAGGTCATTTCCTATGATAAGTAGTAGTTTTGAATTGTGTGTTTGAATATTGTATAGCTTTGGATTGTATACAGAGTGGTTAGGATTGTGGGTTTTGAAATCCTAAAGACCTAGTTTCAAACTTTGATCCTGCTAACTAGTTGTATGAGTTTGGGTAAATTATGTAATCTTCCTGATTTTTCAGCTTCTCAGCTGTAAAATGGGAGCATTTTCAACCTGTGTTATAGTGTTACTATGAGGATTAAGTGATATAATATATGTAAAGCATCCTAGCACAGTACCTAGAATAGAAAGCACTTAAAAAATTAATATTTAATTATTTTTAACACAACTGTTTGTAATTAGAATAGTCAAATTACTTTAGTTTCCATTTCATGTGATGAAAATTTTAAGAACTAATTCTTTTTTTCTTCCATATGCCCAAAATAATAAGAGAAAAAATTTTTAAAACAACTTTATGCTCACTTATCCCTGAAGGAAAATTGAGGAAAGATTACTAATATCCCTGGGTAGTAGATATCCCAAGGTGCTACTTTGATTTATTGAGATGTTTCTCAGAAGCACAAAAGTTGGAATTGATGAGGCTAGAATGTCTTCAGAAACTTCTAGGGTGATGATAGAGACAAATCTGAGTAATGTTTATTTATCACAATCCCATATTCTGGTGGAATTGAGATAGTAAGAAAACCAAACATGAACAATAAATATAACATCTAGGTAAGGTCATTTTGATAATTTAGTATATATCTACTTTAATATTAACCATCTAACAGAGAATGAAAATTATGAAAGTACCCAGAGTGGCAACTATACTGCAATTATAGTTTTGAAACCGTGTTGAGCAGTAATAAAACTACCATATTTCTAGGACAGAAGGAAATATGTACCTACTGGGTTATAGTTAATCAGCATTTAAAACCAGTTTATCTAGATAAAAAGACAAAAATAAAGGGGGTTTATAGCTTCACTTGTATCAATTCTGATCTTAAGAACATTCTGGAAGTCATTTTCATGAAGAATCCTAATTTTTAAAAATACTGTTTCTAAGTTTTTATAATTGTAACAAAAGATGACTTACAAAACTTTCAGGAAAAAATGGTGATATTTAATAATTTTGGTAATCACAAAAGCAGTGGTTCCAATTACCATATATTAGAATAACCTGGAAGGTTTTTTTTTTTTTTAATGAATATCTCAGGACCCACCACTAGGAGCCCCTTGGGCACTGGCATGTTTAAAAATGTCCCTAGGTGATTCACATGCGCATGTGTGTGTCTTCAAGCTTTAGAATGGAGAATAAATATATAAAATTAGAAACTTATGTAATAAGATTTAATATAAAAAGTAAAAATTCACATTACGGAATATTATGGTGAAATGGATATCAGGAAATTTAAGTGCATCACCATGGGAGCTATAGAGTTATTTGAAGTTTCCACTTCAAGTATTACTATGGAAATACCTTTTTTTTCTTAGTTAATCCAATTAGAGAAATAGCTAATAATTCAACAGTAAAAATGATATTCTGAATTCAACAACTCATTGTATGTCACTAATTGGAATTGTAGGGTCAATTGCCTTATCTCTTTGGGGAAAAATAAAACCATTGGAGATGGCCAGACCATTTCTGTGGTTGACAGATGAACTAGATGGTGTCAGGGCTGATGGGTGCTTGTGGCACACCTCCAAATAGAGAGCCTGCTGCACAAATGCTGGAAGAAAATCAAGACACCAGAATGTTGTTGTCATTTGGCCCTTGTTATAAACAAGGATTAAAAATCAGGCAATAGGTACTCCATGCCTGCTTCTGTCTGCACTTTATAAGTAAGCTTTGATGATTCTTGTTGCGTGTGAGTGCGTGGTTGAGTAAGGCTAATGGTCTATCACTTCCTCATTGCTTCTGTCAGTTCAGGAAACCATGTGAAATAAGTTGGAAATGGTATGTTTGGCTAAAGTACTGATATTTCAGATTACAGTGCTCTTCCACTAGGAAGGGAGCTCTTTCTCTGTTAGCTTCTGCATCTGTGTTCTAGAATCCTTGTGTTCCTATAAGATTTTAATTTGAAATGTTAATTATCAAAACAAAAAATGTAATCCAGCTCTGGAAATTTAAAGAGGAAGCATCTCACTTGGCACATGGTGTTTTAGGGTGGATAAATAGGTAATGCCTCACTTGAAAGAATAACTTTATTAACTTTTTTATTAAATTTTCCATGGTCTAGATTGGGGGTGGGCAAACTATCACCAGTAGGATAATTTGGCCTGCCACTTACTATTGTAAGTCTTTGAAAGCTAAGACTGGTTTTCACATTTTTAAATGGTTAACAATCTTTTTAATGTTTTGTGACATGTGAAAATCATATGAAATTCACATTTTATTGCCCATAAATAAAGTCCTTTGGAACATAGCTATGCTTTTTTGTTTCCATATTGTCTATGGCTTCTTTTGGTCTAAAATGGCAGAGATTAGAAGTTTCAACAAAGATCATATATCCTACAAAACCTAAAATTTTCACTATTTAGTCCTTTCTGGAAGAAGTTTGCTTCTCTTTGCTCTAGAATAGTATTTCTCAAAGTCTTAATTTGCATACAAGTCTGGAATCTTTAAAATACAGATCTGATTCAGTAGGTCTAGAGTGGGGCCTGAGGTTTGATTCTGCATTTCTAACAAGCCCTTAGTAATGCTGCTGCTATTAGTTTAAGGAACACATTTTGAGAAACAAGCCTCTAGATTTTGGTCCTCAACACTTAGGCTTCCAAGACTGATAAGTCTGATTAGGAGATCTTTTAGGAATAGAGTCATAGTAACCAGGCTTACAAGACTGATGTATATACCTAGAAATCTGTTATTGCTTATATTATAAATATCTACTTGATATGTTAAATTAGGAAAATGGTAGGGACTGATCCAGAATCCTCTTCCTAAGACATGCCACCTGAGATGCCAAATTAGAGCAGAGGATTGGAATGGACAGGAAACAGTGAAAGGTATTTGTCTATTTAGATTGTTCAAAGTCTTAAGGCTAAGAGAGATTTGTGAGCCCATTGTCACTGCACCAGAATGGTGTTTTTAAAAACTGGAAATAGAACTGCCATATGACCCAGCAATCCCACTTCTGGGCATACACACTGAGGAAACCAGATCTGAAAGAGACACGTGCACCCCAGTGTTCATCGCAGCACTATTTATAATAGCCAGGACATGGAAGCAACCTAGATGCCCATCAGCAGATGAATGGATAAGAAAGCTGTGGTACATATACACCATGGAATATTACTCAGCCATTAAAAAGAATTCATTTGAATCAGTTCTAATGAGATGGATGAAACTGGAGCCCATTGTACAGAGTGAAGTAAGCCAGAAAGATAAAGAACATTACAGCATACTAACACATATATATGGAATTTAGAAAGATGGTAACGATAACCCTATATGCAAAACAGAAAAAGAGACACAGAAGTATACAGAACAGACTTTTGAACTCTGTGGGAGAAGATGAGGGTGGGATGTTGCGAAAGAACAGCATGTATACTATCTATGGTGAAACAGATCACCAGCCCAGGTGGGAGGCATGAGACAAGTGCTCGGGCCTGGTGCACTGGGAAGACCCAGAGGAATCGGGTGGAGAGGGAGGTGGGAGGGGGGATGGGGATGGGGAATACGTGTAACTCTATGGCTGATTCATATCAATGTATGACAAAACCCACTGAAATGTTGTGAAGTAATTAGCCTCCAACTAATTAAAAAAAAAATAAATTTCAAAGAAAAAAAATGTACAGGGGCTTTGTTTTAATCAGGTATGGTTAGTGATACGCAGTCATACAGACATGGAAATGACTGATATGAGGGAAGAAGTTTTATATGCACAAATCCCTAGAAATAAATGACACAGTATATAGCTTTACAGGGAGGCACCAGGGTAGCTCAGGAGGCAGGGCAAGAGCCGTTATTCTGAGAGAAGTAGGTGAGGCAGGATGAGCAGGTTTAGGATGGGCTAGTTTGAATAATTTTAGCAGGTTCAGGGGTTAGGGACTGTCTCTGCTTTTCTAGTACCTGACCCTGGGGTGATTAGGGCTGGTGGATAATGGGCCCAGAGTGTAAAAACTATGTAAAGAAGGAAGTTGAGGGTATGGGCTTTGAATATTGGGTGGTTTGCTTGTGAAAGCGTGGTCATTTTAAGTTGTTTGCTCTCTCTTGGAATTAGCACTAGGAAGGGAGGTCTCTCCAGTTTCCTTAAGGGCCTACATGTCAAAATACTAGAAAATACAGAAAATAAAAAGGCATGAATAATGTAGGTGGGTCCTTGCCCAGTATGGACACTGCCCATATACACATCTTCGTTTTTTTTCTGTGTTTCTTTGTAGTTGATTAACCTCCTTTCTAAGTGATGTATTCTTCCTTCAGATTTGTTAATTCTTTTAGGTTATGAAGAGGTCCTTCTGGTCTGGGCATCCTTCAACCTCTTTAAATTGGTTTTGTATATTGATTATCATTTCAACAGGACTCCAGTCCATCAAGTGCTGATTACCTAGTTTAATTCAGAAAACAGTCTTATTTTGCTCAGACCAAGTTGGATAAGAGCTTTTCTCAGTAGTGTTCAATACAGACTACACTGTATTTACTGTGTACGGTAACTTCAGCTTAACACATAAGACTTCTTATTTAAACACGTGTATCACCCTCTTTCAAACCATGGAGCCCTCAGTCTTTTTCAGAGGGGTGCTGATGAGTGACATTTAAGTAGTATATCTGAGGGGGAGCCATTTTTTATGACACTCTGGTCACTAAGAGGCTTCCCTGGTGGCTCAGTGGTAAAGAATCCACCTGCCAATGCATAAGACATGGATTTGATCCCTGGGTTGAGAAGATACCCTGGAGAAGGAAATGGCAACCCTCTCCAGTGTTCTTACCTGGAGAATCCCATGGACAGAGGAGCCTGGAAGGCTACAGTCCATGAAGTCACAAAAGAGTTAGACATGTTTTAGCAACTAAAAAAATAACAACATGGTCGCTAAGAGGATGGAGATAACATCGTAGTCATCTATAAGCTTCTGGACACACCTCCTCTCTCCACAGAGATGTCTACAAGCCATAGGGAGAGAAAAGTTGTGGCAGATGCTTTTTTCATTCAGATGCTTTTTTCATTATCAATTGCAATATCTATAGGCTGGAACTGAGTGATATTTCTGGGGTCCTGTCCCAACACTCTAGCCAAAGAAGATTTCTTGTAATTGTAGTAACTCCATCCCACCTCTCATTTACGTCACACAGTAATTACCTCTTCTTGGTTCACTGTTTATTATTATCTTGGAAATCTAGCCATGGCATTTTAAAGGATTTCTATGCAAACTTCCTTTAAGTATGCTCTAACTTTCAAATCATGAGGAGTAGCATTGAGAGAGAACTGGATCTGAGTCCTCATACTTATTATTTTGTGACTGTGACCAAATCACTTCTTATTTATTTGGCTGTGTCGAGATGTGGTATGTGGGATATTTCATTTGGGTGCTTGGGCTTAGTTGCCCTGCTAGCATGTGGGGTCTTAGTTCACCAACCAGGGATTGAACCCACGTCCCCTGCATTGAAAGGCAAATTCTTAAACATCAGAACGTGTGTGCTCAGTTGTGTCCAACTCTTTGCAGCCCTGTGGACTATGACCCTCCAGGCTCCTCTATCCTTGAAATTTTTCAGGCAAGAATATTGAAGTGGGTTGCCATTTCCTACTCCAGGGGATCTTCCTGGCCCAGGAATTGAACCTGCATCTCTTGCATTGGCAGGCAAATCCTTTACCACTGAGCCACCTGGGAAGCCCTTAGCCACCGGACCACCATGTAAGCCCCCAAATTACTTCTCTTTGACCATCAGTTTCCTCATCAAAAGTATAGAAGAATAATTTTGGCTTACATGATTTCCACAGACCCTTCTAGCTTTAAAGCACTAAGCTCAACTGAAATGTTTCACATTAAAATGGGGTTCATTTCTTTATTGTCCTATTCCTGGAATATGCTATATGGTACTTTGGGCCTCCACTTGGCTTTTACTTTTTTTTGTCCTGGTGCTCTTGTCACTTGTTTAAAAGTCTGTTTCAACTTTCTTCATCAAAAAAAAGTTATAAATGTTTGGGGTTAGATATCTCTGTATCCCCTATCATTCTGTATAAAGGGGCTATTTGATAGATGTTGGTTGAATTATATTAGTGTGAGAGTGAGTGACCTTGAAACAAGTAATTTGGAGGTAGCAGAGTCTTAAAAGGTTGAGAAGTTGAAACCCTGCAAAACAGAACTTTTGACAAGCTAGTTGATTAGATGTGTGGCAGTTCCTGTGGTTATATTGCAGGAACTACATTTATAAAATTATAAAATGATTTTGTTTCTCTAGAACTTTGAAAGAGTAACTTGACTTTAAATTTCTTTATGGTCCATTATACTTTTGATGATGACAGTAACTTCTGATAGTTTTATAGTTAGGTTCTATCTAAATCTTACGAAGATCAAGGATATTTTTGCTTTGTGTTTGGGAATTTCCACATTATTCAAGGCTTGATAAAGGAAGATTGTCCATCTAGAATAATGTCAGTGCCATACCTACACATGTTTTATCGAATTTAAGAAAAAAATCTCAAGAAATTTATTTTCTTAATGCATTTCCATTTATGTGCAGTGTTTTTCATCTAAAACTAAAATGTAACTATGGGTGAGGAAGGGGGGAGCTGAATATAGAATTGGTGCCAACAGATGTAAAAATGCCATGAAAATCTTTGGCCCAGAAATAAAAGCTTACCAAAATACATACACACAGTTGTTGGACTCCTGAACAGATACACAGCCGTCTGTATAGACAACAGTGCTTTGGCCAAGAGTCCCGGAGGCAAGCCAACCTCCCATCCAGATGCCACTGCCAGTGAGGAACCATTTGGCTTCTAGTTCTCTGGCTGCCAACCTGCTTTCCCACTCTTTGGCATGGGTTTATACCGGGTTTGCTCAAGTAAATTAAGATTCTGAAGAATTCTGTATTAACATGCTGCAACAATGGTGTACTATTTGAATGCCTTTTTTTTTTAACTGTAGTATAGTTAACTTACAATATGATGTTAGTTTCAGGTATATAGTATAATGATTCATTATTTTCATAATATTATTGACTGTATTCCAGTATTATTGACAATATATAGTACTATACATTACATTCATATGACTTACTTATAATTGGTAATTTGTACCTTTTCATTCCCTTCATCTAATTTGCCTATGTTCCCACTTCCCTCCGCTCTGGCAACCACTAGTAGTTCTCTACTTATGAGTGTTTCTGTTCTGTTCTATTTGTTCTTTCGTTTTTTAGATTTCACACATAAGTGAAAGGGCTTCCCTTGTGGCTTAGCTGGTAAAGAATCTGCCTGCAGTGTGGGAGACCTGGGTTCGATCCCTGGGTTGGGACGATCTCCTGGAGAAGGGAAAGGCTACCCGCTCCAGTATTCTGGCCTGGAGAATTCCATGGACTATTCAGTCCATGGGGTCACAAAGAGTCGGACAAGACTAAGCGACTTTCACTTTCACTTTGAAATGAAATTGCATTGAAAATTAAGAAGATAACACTTTTATTTCTGTATGGATCCAAGCTAGATCCAAGCTAGAAATACCTTTAAAGTTCTGCCTGCTCCAAACCTACAAGCAAAAAAAGACAAAATTATACTGAACTTTTTGGGAGAAGGAAATTGTTCATGTGTGAAGTGCATGCTTCAGAAATCTCCCTGCTGATCAAAAAAAATGCAATAAGCACATTTTTTCCTATGAAAATTGAATAGTTGTCAGTATTCTTCCCTGATAGTTTGCATGTAAGGCTACTTTACCAGGAGGGAAAAAAAATCAACATGAGCACTTGCTCTTCACCTTGTAATCTCATCGCATAACAATTTCTTTTCTTAAAATTTTTAAAATTTTCTATTGGAGTATAATTGATTTACAATGTTGTGTTACTTTCAGATGTACAGCAAAGTGACTCTGTTATATATACAGATATATCTCTTCTTTTCAAATTCTTTTCCCATTTAGGTCATTATAGAATATAGAGTTCCCTGTGTTATATAGTAGGTCCTTGTTAGTTATCTATTTTAAATATAGTAATGAATATATGTTAATCCAGACTCTGAATTTATCGTTCCCCCCCCAACCTTTCCCCTTTGGAAACCATAAGTTTGTTTCCTAAGTCTGTGAATCTGTTTCTGCTTTGTAAATAAGTTCATTTCTATCATTTTTTAAGATTCCACGTATAGGTGATAGTATATATTTGTCTCTGACTTACTTCAATTAGTATGATAATCTACAAGTCCATCCATGTTGCTGCAAATGACATTATTTCAGTCTTTTTTATAGTTGAATAATATTCCATTGTATGTATGTATCACATATTCTTTTTATCCATTCCTCTGTTGATGGACATTTAGGTTGCCTCCATATCTTGGCTATTGTAAATGGTGCTGCTATCAACATTGGGGTGCATGTATCTTTTCAAATTGTGGGTTCCTCCGGATATATGGTTGGATCATATGGTAGCTCTACTTTTAGTTTTTTAAGGAACCCCTCCATACTGTTCTCCATAATGGTTGTACCAATTTACCTTCCCGCCAACAGTGTAGAAGGGTTCCCTTTTCTCCATGCTCTCTCCAACAGTTATTGTTTGTAGACTTTTTGATAATGGCCATTCTGACTGGTGTTAGGTGATGCCTCACTGTAGTTTTGATTTGCATTTCTCTAATAGTTAGTGATGTTGAACATCCTTTCAGGTACCTCTTGGCCATCTGTGTGTCTTCCTTGGAGAAATGTCTGTTTAGGTCCTATGCCCATTTTGATTGGGTTGTTTGTTTTTTTTGGATATTGAGCTGCATGAGCTGTTTGTGTATTTTGGAGTTTAATCCCTTTAATCCTTTGCAAATATTTCTCCCATTCTGTGAGTTGTCTTTTTGCTTTTTTTTTTTTTTTAATGGTTTTCTTTGTGTAAAAGCTTTTAAGTTTCATTAGGTCTAATTTGTTTTTTGTTTTCATTTATTTTTATTGTTTTTATTATGTCTCTATGAGACAGATTTAAAAAGACATTGCCGCAATTTATGTCAAAGAGCGTCGTTCTGCCTATGTTTTCCTCTGAGTTTTATAGTATCCAGTTTGACATTTAGATCCTTAATACATTTTGAGTTTATTTTTGTGTGTGGTGATTAAGAATGTTGTAATTTTATTCTTTTACACATAGTTGTCCAGTTTTCCCAGCACGGCTTATTGAAGAGACTGTCTTTTCTCCATTGTATATTCTTGTCTCCTTTATTGTAGATTAATTGATCATAGGTGCATGAGTTTATTTCTGGACTTTTTGTGCTGTTCCATTGATCTATATTTCTGTTTTTGTGCCACTATGGTACTATTTTGATTACTGTAGCTTTGTAGTATTGTCTGAAGTCAGGGAGCCTAACTCCTCTAGCTCCATTTTTCTTTATCAAGATTGTTTTGGCTATTCAGGGTTTTTTGTGTTTCCATTACAAATTTAAAATTTTTGTTGTTCTGCTTCTGTGGAATATGTCATTGGTAATTTGATAGGGATCGCATCGAATCTGTAGCTTGCCTTGGGTAGTATAATCATTTTGACAATATTGATTCTTCCAATTCAAAAATATTGCCTATCTCTTTGTCATCTTCAGTTTCTTTTATTTTTTCCAGTTTTTTTGAGATATAATTAACAAATACATATATATTTAAGATGTACAATGTGATGATTTAATATATGGACAAACTGGAAATGATTTCCACAACTAAGCTAATGAACTACTCTTAGCACACTCAAAGTATAAAATACAGTATTGTTAACTATAGTCACCATGCTGTACATTCGATTCCCAGAACTTGTTCATCATATAACTGAAAGTTTATACCCCTTGACCAATATTTTCCCATTTTCCCCATTCCTGGCCTCTGACAACCATCTCTCCATTCTTTGTTTCTGTGAGTTTGACTTTTTTAGATTCCACACATAAGTTAGTGCATGCGGTATATGTCTTTTTGTTTCTCACTTACTTTGCTTAGCATAATATCCTCCAGGTTCCTTCATGTTGTTGCAGATGGCAGGTTTTGCATATTTACTGGTAATGTTATATACACCATCTCTTTTTTATCTGTGTATCCACTGGTAGACACTTAGGTTGTTTCTATATCTTGACTGTTGCACATATGTTGAAACAAATATGGGAATGCATATATCTCTTTCAGGTGCTGATTTCATTTTTTTGGAGATATATACCCAGAAGTGAAATTGCTGGATCATATGGTTGTTCTATTTTTGATATTTTGAGGAATCTGTATACTGTTTTCCATAATGGCTGAACCCATTTACTATTGTCATCAACTATGTATAAGGATTCTCCTTTTTCCACATCCTTGCTAATACTTATTATTTTTTGTCTTTTTTCAAATTTTAGTTTTATTGGAGTATCGATGGTTTACAATGTTGTTAGTTTCCAGTGTATAGCAATGTGATTCAGTTATACAGATACATAAATTCATTCTTTTTAGATTCTTTTCTCATATAGGTTGTCACAGAATATTGAATAGAGTTTGCTGTGCTAAACAGTAAGTCTTTGTTGGTTATCTGTCTTATATATTCAGTTCAGTTCAGTTCAGTCGCTCAGTTGTGTCCAACTCTTTGAGACCCCGTGAATCGCAGCACGCTAGGCCTCCCTCTCCATCACAAACTCCTGAAGTTTACTCAAACTCATGCCCATCGAGTTGGTGATGCCATCCAGCCATCTCATCCTCTGTTGTCCCCTTCTCCTCCTGCCCCCAATCCCTCCCAGAATCAGGGTCTTTTCCAATGAGTCAACTCTTCGCATGAGGTGGCCAAAGTATTGGAGCTTCAGCTTCAGTATCAGCCCTTCCAATGAACACCCACTGATCTCCTTCAGGATGGACTGGTTGGATCTCCTTGCAGTCCAAGGGACTCTTTTTGAACACCACAGTTCAAAAGCATCAATTTTTCGGCACTCAGCTTTCTTCACAGTCCAACTCTCACATCCATACATGACCACTGGAAAAACCATAGCCTTGACTAGATGGACCTTTGTTGGCAAAGTAATGTCTCTGCTTTTTAATATGCTGTCTAGGTTGGTCATAACTTTCCTTCCAAGGAGTAAGCTTGGAGTAATTTCATGGCTGCAGTCACCATCTGCAGTGATTTTGGAGCCCAAAAAAATAAAGTCTGACACTGTTTCCACTGTCTCCCCATCTGTTTCCCATGAGGTGATGGGACCAGATGCCATGATCTTAGTTTTCTGAATGTTAAGCTTTAAGCCAACTTTTTTACTCTGCTCTTTCACTTTCATCAAGAGGCTTTTTAGTTCCTCTTCACTTTCTGCCATAAGGTTGGTGTCATCTGCATATCTGAGGTTATTTATAGTAGTGTGTATATGTTTATCCCAAGCTCCTGATTCATCCCACCCCCACAGTGTTTCCACTTTGGTAAACATGTTTGTTTTTCATATCTGTAAGTCTTTCTGTTTTGCAAATAAGTTCATTTATACCTTTTTAAAAATTAGATTCCACATATGAGTGATAGCTTATGATATTTGTCTACCTGTGTCTAATTTCACTTAGTGTAATAATCTCTCAGTCTATCCATGTTGCTGCAAATGACATTATTTCATTCTTTTTATGGCTTATATTCCATTGTTTGTAAGTACTGCATCTTCTTTATCCATTCCTCTGTCAATGGATATTTTAGGTTGCTTCCATGTGTTGGCTGTTGTAAATGGTGTTGCAATGAACACTGAGGTGTCGATATCTTTACAGATTATGGTTTTCTCCAGATATATGTCCAGGAGTGGGATTTCAGGATCATATGCAAGCTCTATTTTTAGTTTTTTAATTAATATCCATACTGTTCTCCATAGTGGCTGTACCAGTTTACATTCCCAGCAACAGTGTAGGAGGGTTCCCTTTTCTCCAAATCCTCTTCTGCATTTATTGTTTGTATACTTTTAAAAAGAAGTATTTATTAGGGTATAGTTGATTTACAGTGTGTTTCAGATGTACAGAAAGGGAATCAGTTATACATATACCTATATCCACTCTTTTTTAGATTTTTTTCCCATATTAGTCACTGCATAGTATTGAGACACTTCCTGTGCTACACAGTAGGTCCTTGTTGATTATATATAGTTGTGTGTATATTGGCAGTCCCAGTCTCTCCATTTACCCCTCTCCACCCTGCCCTTGGCTTTCCCCCTTGGTAATCACAAATTGTTTTTTACATCTGTGACTCTATTTTGTAAATAAGTTCTTTGTACCATTTTTTTAGATTCTACATATAAGTGATATTATATTTGTCTTTCTCTGTCTGTCCAGGAATGGGATCACAGGATCATATAGTAGCTCTAGTTTTAGTTTTTAAAGGAACTTGCATACTGTTCTCCGTAATTGGCTGCACCAATTTGCATTCTCAACAACAGTGTAAGAGGGTTCCCTTTTCTCCATGTCCTTCTCCCTAGTATTTATTGTTTGTAGATTTTTCTGATGATTTTCTGATTTTTCTAAGCAGTGTGAGGTGATATCTTACTGTAGTTTTGATTTGCATTTCTCTAATAATCAGTGATGGTGAGCATCTTTGTATGTGCTCTTTTGGCCATCTGTATGTCTTCTTTGGAAAAATATCTATTTAGATCTTCTGCCCCCCCCCTTTTTTTTTGGTTGGGAGGTTTGTTTTTTTCATATTGAGTTGCATGAGCTGTTTGTGTATTTTGGAGATTAATCACCTGTTGATTACTTCATTTGAATTTTTTTTATGGTTTCCTTTGCTGGACAGAAGCTTTATCATTTAATTATGTTTGTTTATTTTATTTTTGTTTTTATTTTCATTACTCTAAGAGGTGGATCAACAAAGATATTGCCACAATTTATGCCAAAGGATATTCTGCCTTTTTTGCCTATGTTTTATAGTGTTTGGCCTTACATTTAGGTCTTTGATACATTTCGAGTTTATCTTTGCATATGGTATTAGAGAATGTTCTGTGTTCTAATTTCATTCTTTTACATGCACTTGTCTGTTTTTCCCAGCACCACTTATTGCAAAGATTGTCTTTTCTCCATTGTGTATTCTTGCCTCCTCTTTCATAGATTAATTGATCACGTTGCTGTTTAGTTGCTAAGTTGTGTCTGACTCTTTGAGACCCCATGAGCTGTAGCCCACCAGGCTCATCTGTCGATGGGATTTCCCAGGCAAGAAGACTGGAGTGGGTTGCCATTTCCTTTTCCAGAGGATCTTCCAAACTCAGAGATCGAACCCAAGTCTCTTGCATCTCCTGCACTGCAAGTGGATTCTTTAACACTGAGCCACCTGTGATATTGTCTTGAGAAACAGGTCAACTGGCCTAATGTTCAACCAACATAATGCTACTGAAAAACCTGAAAGCCTTATTTAGCATTTCCATCTCAGACTAGATCAAAGAAACAGTTCTCTTTAAGCTACAATTTCATGATTGTATAGAAAAATCACTGATCTTCAGACAATAAATTCATACTATACTATTATAAAGTGATTTTTAGCTCTTTGTAAAGAAGGGGTCAAAATAATAATCAGGATTTTTAAAAATGAAAAATGAGATCACTCAAAGTTAATAAAATGAATCATGACCCAACTTTATTTACTTTCAAGATAATTAATTCTACCCAGACTGCCAGAATAAACAAATGAATGAAAAAATTAAAGTTTATATACAGGAAGATATTTTTACAACTATAGACATCAAAAAACCAAAAAGAGCTTTAGATATGTAGTATTTCCCTAGAGCATTTCTTGAAACTGTTTACTACAGTTACTACATATGCAAAGTAAGAATTGCAGGAAAAAACAACCTAAAAATTGGTATTAAATGTTTAATATCTCATCTTTAAAAAAAAAAGTCAGCTCTACAGTTGAAGCTGTCATACAAATGTTTAATTATTGTCACTATACTAAAAAGCACAGTGGATAACATCCTATTTAAATAAAATGAGGATAATATTTCACTGGGGAATATATCCAACAGAGTTTTCTCTCTCCACACCTAGTGTTTTATAGGCAAAATTTAAACAAATGCAAATTTTTAAAAATAATAAAGCCATATTTTGCTCAGGAATACTATTACACATATACCATATAGGTTATTTTATAGCAGATACTAGTCTGACAAATTTCAGATGGCAAAATGCTAAGCAGTAACTTTGGTATTGTCCAGCTAGTTGTCCCTTGTCATCCTGGAGAATCTGTCAGTGTGTAATGTTGAGAGCATCTTGTCACCACTACTCTTCTTAGAGGTAACTCCACTGTGATAGAACATTTATATTCTTAAGATGCAAGGCCAAGCAAAAAGCCTCCCACGAATCCACTGGATATCACAATGTTCTGTTTGACAAATTCTGTTTCATTGTCTTACAGTGCACAAATTTATTCCCGGGCTTTCTATCCCGTCCATTTATATGTATTTCTGTTTTTGTGTCAGCACTATACCTTTTTGGTTATTGGAGCTTTGTAGTACAGTCTGAAGACAGGGAGTCTGGTTCTTCCATCACTGTTTTTCTTTAGATTGCTTTGATTATTTGGGGTATTTTGTATTTCTGCATTACTTTAAAAATGTTTTGTTTGTTCTAGTGAAAAATGCCATTGGTAATTTGAAAGGGGTTGCATTGAATCTGTAAATTTCCTTGGGTAGTATGGTCACTTTGACAATATTGATTCTTCCAATTTCCATTTCTTTCATCAGTGTCATAGTTTTCAAAGTACAAGTCTTTTGCCTCCTTGGTGGGTTTACTCCTAGGCATTTTATTCTTTCTGATGCAATGGTAAATGGGACTGATGCCTTGATTTCACTTTCTGATATTTCATTGTTGGGGTATAGATATTCAAGATTTCTGTATATTAATTTTGTATCCTGCAACTTTACCAAATTCATTGATGAGCTCTAGTAGTATTCTGGTAGCATCTTTAGGATTTTCTTTGCATAGCATCATGTCATCTGCAAACAATGACAGTTTTATTTCTTCCTTTCCAATTTGGATTCCTTTTATTTCCTTTTCTTCTCTGATTGTTGTGGCCAGGACTTCCAAAACTATGTTGAATAAAAGTGGCAGCAGTGGACATCCTTGTCTTGTTCCTGATCTTAGACGGAGTGTGCATGCATGCTTAGTTGTGTCTGACTTCTTGCAACCCTGGGACCCACCAGGCTCCTCTGTCCATGGAATTTTCCTGGTAAGAATACTGGAGTGGGTTGCCATTTCCTACTCCAGGGGAATCCTCCTGACCCAGGGATTGAACCCACATCTCTTTTGTCTCCTGCACTGGCAGGCAGATTCTTTACCACTGAGCCACTGTGGAGGCCCTGAGAGGGAATGCTTTGAGCTTTTCACTGTTGAGTATAATTTTAGCTGTAGGTTTTCCATACATATGTGGCCTTTATTATTTTGAGGTATGGTCCCTCTACACCCACTTTCTGGAGAGTTTTTATCATAGATGTTGAATTTTGTCAAAAGTTCTGCACCTGTTGGAGTGATGATACGGTTTTTATTCTTCAATTTGTTGATTGGTGTGTCATGCTGATTGATTTGTGGATATTGACAAATCCTTGCATCCCTGAGATAAATCCCACTTCAACATGGTGTTTGATCTTTTTAATGTCCTGTTGGATTCCATTTGCTAGTATTTTGTTGAAGATTCTTATGTCTATGTTCACCTGTGATACTGGCCTTTAATTTTCTTTCTTTGTGATATCTTTGGTTTTGATATCAGGTAATAGTAGCCTCATAAAATGAGTTTGGGAGCATTCCTTCCTCTGAAGCTTTTTGGAATAGTCTACTCTAAATGTTTGATAGAATTTGCCTGTTTAGCTATCTGGTCCTGGACATTTGTTTGTACAAGTTTAAAATTACAGTTTCAGTAATGGTAAGTGAAAGTGAAAGTTGCTCAGTCCTGTCTGACTCTTTTCAACCCCATGGACTGTAGCCTGCCAGGCTCCTCTGTCCATGGGATTCTCCAGGTGATCTTCCCAACCCAGGGATCGAATCTAGGTCTCCTGCAGTGCAAGCAGATTCTTTACCATCTGAGCCACCAGGGAAGCCCAAAACTGAGTTTCTTCATCTTGTCTATTTCTTCCTGGTTCAGTCTTGGGAAATTGTACCTTTCTAAGAATTTGTTCATTTCTGACAGGTTTTATTGGCATTTTGTTGGCATATAGTTGCTTGTATACTCTCTTATGATCCTCTGTGGTGTCTATTGTGCCTTCTCTCTTTTTTTTATTTCTAATTTTATTGATTTGAGCTGTCTCCCTTTTTTCCCTTGATGAGTCTGGCTAATTTTGTTTATCTTTTCAAAGAATCAGCTTTTATTATAGTTTCATTGATCTTTGCTATTGTTTTCTTTATGTTTATTTCATTTATTTCTGCTTTGATCTTTGTAATTTCTTCTAACTTTGGGTTTTGTTCTTCCTTCTCTAATTGTTTTTGGTGTAAGGTTAGGTTGTTTATTTGAAATTTTTCTTGTTTCCCGAGGTAAGATTATAAACTTCCCTCGTAGAACCTCTTTACTGCCTCCTATAGGTTTTGGATTGTTGTGTTTTCATTTGTCCTTAGGTATTTTTTTATTCCCTCTTTCATTTCTTCAGTGATCAATTGGTTTTTTAGTGGCATACTGTTTAGCCTCCATGTGTTTGTGTTTAAAAAGTTTTTTCTTGTAGTTATTTTCTAATTTCATTTCATTGTGGTCAGAAAACTTGCTTGATATAATTTCAGTTTTATTAAATTGACTGAGTTTCACTTTGTGGCCAGTCACTATGTGCTCAGTCCATATCAGGAGAATGTTCTATATGCACTTGAAAAGAATGTGTATTTTGTTGCTTTTGGATGGAATGCTCTATAAATATCAATCAATCCATCTAGTCTAATGCATTGTTTAAGGCCTGTGTTTCCTTATTGATTTTCTGTCTGGATTATCTATCCATCTGGATTATTTGTCTGATGAAAGTGGGGTGTGACAGTCCCCATCTGTTTGTTTGTTAGCTCTTCTAGCTACATGCTGTTAAACATTTCTTGTATCTTCTTGGCCTGTGTTTCCATTGTTTTCCAAGATCTTAGATCATCTTTATTGTCATTACTCTGAATTCTTTTGGAGATAGATTGCCTATCTCCATTTCACTTAGTTGTTGTTCTGGGGTTTTATCTTGTTTCTTTGTCTGTGACATAATCCTCTGCTATCTCGTTTTGTCTGTCTGTGATTGTGATTTCCATTCCACAGGTTGCAGGCTTGTATTCTTCCTGCTTCTGCTGTCTGACCCCTGGTGGATGAGGCTGGCCTAAGAGGATTGTGCAGGCTTCCTGATGGGAGGAACTGGTTCCTGCCCACTGGCATGTGGAGCTGGGTCTTGTCTCCTTGGTAAGCAGGGCCATGTCAAGGTGTGTGTTTAGCAGGAAGCTGTGGGTTTAGAAAGACTTCAGGTAGCCTTTGTGCAGATGGGTGGGACTGTGTTTCTGCCCTGTTGGTTGTTTGGACTGAGGCATCCCAGCATTGGAACCTACAGGCTGTTGGGTGGGGCCAGGTCTTGGTGAGAAAATGGTGGGCTTCGGGAGAGCTCATGACAAGGGCTACTCCCCAGAACTATCGCCACCAGTGTCTTTGTCCCTGCCTTGAGCCAGCTGCTCCTTGTCTCTATAGGAGGCCCTCTGACACAAGCAGATGAGTCTGGTCCAGGCTCTTTATGAGGTCAGTGTTTTTCCCCCTGGATTCCAGTGTATACAATGCCTTGTGGAAATTCCAAGAGTACAATTTCTATTTCCTGTGTAATTCTTGTAATCAAACCCCACTGGTCTTCAAAACCATGTGGTCTGGGAGCTCCTCTTCCTGTTGCCAGACACTCAGACTGGGAAGCCTTACATGGGGCTTAGAACTTCCACTCCTATCATAGAACCTTTCTGATAGAATTATTTTCACATTTGTGGGTCACCCATCTAGTGGGTATGGGATTTGATTTTACCACAGTTGCACCACTCCTGTCTTCTCATGGCTACTTCTTTGGATGTAGGATATCTTTTTTGGTAGATTCTAGCTTTTTTTTTTTTTTTTTTTGTCTGTGGTTGCTCAGTTAGTTGTGATTTTGGTGTTTTCATGAACAGAGGTGAGCTCATGTCATTTTTTCTCCAGTCTCTTGTCTCAACCCTCAGATTCCAATTTCTGATTAAGTGAGGTTGTACCTGGCACCAGCACCATTTTGTACTTCCCAACCCCTCCCACTAGGAGAGGCTTCTTTACCTACCAACTGCATTTCACCTCCCTTACATCACCAGGGTTAGGCAGCCAGACAAATCCTGCTGAAAGAGTTGACTTCTGTAGCTACCTTGCAAGAGTAGAGTTTTGAGATTTTCTGATCAAAGAGATTATCAGAAGATAGCAGCATGAATGGATCTTGGATTTTGATGGATTCAGAAATATGCCATAGTTCAATTCAGATATTTTGATTTGCACAACAAATAATTCTTTTACTTTAAAATTTCTGTAATATCAAAATAAAACATTAAACTATTGCATGCTGCAAAAGAAAAGGAAAAGCAAAGAGGTCAGGTTTACATTGATTATCTTGGCTCTGTTAAGTTTGTATAAATGTAACATTTGAACTAGGGGAATACTTTTTTGTGGGTACCCCCTATTCTTTCTCCAACTTGCCCACAAAAATAAAATGAACTCTTGAGGTTGCTTTGTTAGAGTTTCAGTCAGAAAGTCCATGATCTTAACCATTCAAGTATTGTTTTCCCTGGCTACCTTCAGTGGAGCTGCCATATTAACTTTTCTTGAAGCAACATTAATTGCTCTCAGAACTGTTAAGTATCATTGACATTGATAAATCATCCTTAAAAAGACATGAACAAATAAATCAACCGCTCATCATCATATTCAGGAAGGATAAACATTTTTACAAGGAGTAATGCATTAGGCAACCTACTTATGTAATGCTGGATTGAATAAAGATTTCCTGATGAGCCATAAATGGTATCCTATAAATTGATGACTACTGCATTGAAGAGGCAGCTTAATCACAGAAAAGCGTGGGACAAGGTACCCTGTAGAAAAAATATTTATTTTTATTGCAAAACAGAAACAGAGCTACTCAGCCATTAGAGTTTAGTTTATTTGTTTCACAACTATACATTAATATTAATAAAACTTCCATTTTCTCTTGTGTTAATGTGATAAATTATTACTGACAATATCAAAGTGATACTTAGATAATAAAATTTCTTTTTTTCCATCTATTTTCATTAGTTGGAGGCTAATTACTTTACAATATTGTAGTGGTTTTTGTCATACATTGACATGAATCAGCCATGGATTTACATGTATTCCCCATCCCGATCCCCCCTCCCACCTCCCTCTCCACCCGATTCCTCTGGGTCTTCCCAGTGCATGACTTAGCAAATGGACAACAACAAATATAGTATATTATATACTTTGTTGTTGTCCATTTGCTAAGTCATGTCCGCCTCTTTGCAACTCCATGGGCTGCAGCACATCAGTCCTGTCCTTCACAATCACCTGGAGTTTCTCAAACCCATGTCCATTGAGTCTGTGATGCCATCCAACCATCTCATCCTCTGTTGCCTCCTTTTCCTCCTACCCTCAGTCTTCCCTAGTATCAGGGTTTTTTCCAGTGAGTCATCTCTTTGAATCAGGTGGCCAAAGTATTGGAGCTTCAGCTTTAGCATCAGTCCTTCCAATGCATATTTAAGGTTGATATCCTTTAGGATTAACTGGTTTTAACTCCTTGCAGTCCAAGGGGCTTTCAAGGGTCTTCTCCAGCACTACAATTCAAAAGCATCAATTCTTCAACACTCAGCCTTCTTTATGGTCCAACTCATACATCCATACATGACTACTGGAAAAACCAAAGCTTTGACTAAACAGACCTTTGTCAGCAAAGTGATGTCTCGACTTTTTAATACACTGTCTAGGTTTGTCACAGCTTTCCTTCCAAGGAGTAAGCATCTTTTAATTTCATGTCTCCAGTCACCCTCTGCAGTAGTTTTGGAGCCCGAGAAAATAAAATCTGTCACTGTTTCCACTTTTTCTTCATCTGTTTGCCATGAACTGCTGGGACCGGATGCCATGATCTTAGTTTTCTAAGAAGTTTCTCATCTTCTGTTGAGTTTTAAGCCAGCTTTTTCACTCTCCTCTTTCACCCTCATCAAGAGGTCCTTTAGTTTCTCTTCACTTTCTGCCATTAGAGTAGTATCTCGCATATCTGAGGTTGTTGTTATTTCTCCCAGCAGTCTTGATTCCAGTTTGTGATTCATCCAGCTAAGCATTTCACATGATGTACTCTGCGTATAAGTTAAATAATCAGGGAGACAAATACAGCCTTGACATACTCCTTTCCTAATTTTGAACCAGTCTGTTATTCCATGTCTAGTTCTAACTTTGTTTCTTGACCTGCATACAAATTTCTCAGGAGACAGAAAAGGTGGTCTGGTATTCCCATCTCTTTAAGAATTTTCCGGTTTGTTGTGATCCACACAATCAAAGGTTTTAGTGTAGTCAGTGAAGCAATAGATGTTTTTCTGGAATCCCCTTGCTTTTTCTCTGATCCAGTGGATGTTGGCAATTTGATCTCTGGTTCCTTTGCCTTTTCTAAATCCAGCTTGTACGTCCAGAAGTTCTCAGTTCACATACTGCTGAAATGTAGCTGAAGGATTTTGAGGATTACCTTATTAAGCAAGTGAAGTGAGTACAGTTGTATGTTAGTTTGAACATTCCTTTCTTTGGAATTGGAATGAAAACTAACCTTTTCCAGTCCTGTGGCTACTGCTGAGTTTTCAAAGTTTGCTAACATATTGAGTGCAACACTTTAACAGCATCATCTTTAGGATTTTCAATAGCTCAGCTATACTTTGCTGTTTAGAAGAATAGGTCTACAAATATATAGACAATGGCAATATTAGTTGTTTATTGTCTCCCTATGAATTTTCTATCAACCTAAATAAAGTCTGCTGTATTTACTCTGTATTATCTTCTTTTATGGGGCTTCCCAAATGGATCAGCGGGTATTGAATCTGTCTGCAATGCAGGAGACAAACACGGGTTCGATCCTTGAGTTAAGAAGATCCCCTGGAGAAAGAAATGGCAACCCACTCCATTATTCTTGCCTGGAAAATCCCATGGACAGGAGGAGCTTGGCGGGCTTTAGTCTATATGGTCACAAAGAGTCAGACATGATTTAGCGGCTAGGCACACACACGTCTTCTTTTACAGAGTATGGTTTCAACAAACCCTCCATTTTAAAAGAAAAACAGTTGGTAGTATTTTCTCTTAATTCTCCACTTTCTGTTTCAAAGGAAAAGAACATGATTCATCTTTTTTGGGGGGGAAAGTAACCACTATGAAGAGTATCTTTTTTGTTGTTTGTATTTGAGAAACAGGGTTATATTAATGATAAGATAGATACTACTGATTGCAGTAAGAGAAGTGGCATGAGTTAGCACTCCCTTCTCATTTGCCCTTTCTTTATCTGACTCTGAGCACCAGCTTTACCTTTATCCTTTCTTGGACAGTCTCTGTGTTTGCAAACATCTATAGAGACATCAGCAGATCTCAGCAATGGCCATGACACTACATGGTCCTTCATCCCTGAATGAAAATGCCACACTTTGCCAGGATTGCAAACCTTCTCACAAATATGTGCTACCTGAAAGCCTTCCAATAAGTTTTACATTCCCAGTTGTATATAATAGACCTGCAGCAATTATTTGTGTATGCATTTTATGCTGTTATTGTATAATTATGATTCCATTTTCAAATTATGTTCTACAAACTCTCATTTTGAGAACTGTTAACAACAGTTTTAGCTAAATTTGTTTAGTACTTAGTATGTGATTTCTATGCATTTTATCATCCAGTGCTCACTAGTCTTTGAAGTAGTTTTAGTTATTATTTCCATTTTATGGATGAGGGATATGAGGATTAGATAAATGTTATCGGTAAGCAGTTGAGCTGGAATTTGAACTGGGCCCTTTGACTCCAGAGCTCAATAGTACAGCATAGCTGTTAAGAAAAAAGATTTTGGGGTCAATGGATTTGGAAATGCAGAATTAAACTAAATTTTGAAAACTTCTATCTTACAAAATTTCTCTGAGTATTTAATATGCCAGTGCAGGTTGAATCTTTAAGAATAAAAATTATATGGAATATAGTATATGATATTCCTAAACTTACTAAACCTTACATATTGCTCAAGTGCTTAAGCATGAAAATGCAGTTTTTAAGATGTCAATATTATTCAGAACTATTTAGAAATTTAGTATAATTCCTATAAAAATTCTAAGTTGGTTTTTTTTTCAGAAATGGAAAAGCCAATCCTCAAATTCATATGGAATTGTAAAGGACCCATAATAGCTAGTGTAATCTTGAAGAACAAGAACAAAGTTGGAGAACTCCCATTTCTTTATTTTAAAATCTTAGTACAAAACTGCAGTAATAAAAACAGTGTGATGCTGACATTAGGATAGATATGTAAGCTTATAGAATAGGATTGACAGTCCAGAAATAAACATCTGTGGTCAGTTGATTTTTGACAAGTGTGCTAGGTCCATTCAATGGAGAAAGAATAGTTTCCTCAAAGAAGGGAATGGGCCAACTAGATTTCCCTATGCAAAACAATGAAGTTGGACTCCTACCTCATACTATATATAAAATTTAACTCAAAGTGGATCAGTGACACAGAACACACAAGCAACAAAAGAAAAAAATAGACAAATTTGACCATTAAAATGGAAAAGTTTCTTGAATCAAAACATATTATTTACAAAAACAGCGTACAGAATGGGAAACGTTATTTACAGTCATATATCTGGTAAGGGTTTAATATCCAGAATATATGAAGAAATCCTAAAATGCAATAATAAAAAGACAAACAACCTAATTTAACAATAGGCAAAGGAATTAAATAGGCACTTCTCTGAAGAAGATATACAAATTATCAATAAGCTCATAAAGAAAGCTTAACATTATCAGCCAATAGTCAAGTGCAAATAAAAACCACAATAAGATACCATTTCACACCTACCAGGATGGATATAATAACAAAAACAAAATGACATACTGCTGAGGATGTGGAGAAATTTGAACTCTCATACATTGCTAGTGGGAATGTAAAGTGGTATGGTGGCTGTGGAAGCCAGTTTGGAGGCTACTTTAAAAGCTAAAAATAGAATAACCACATGACCCAGCAATTAAACTCCTAGATATCTAGGTATATACCCCCAAATAATTGAAAACAGGAATTCAAACAGATACTTGTACACACTGTACAATTATTCACATTAGCCAAAAGGTTGAAACAACCCAAGCACCATCAAATAAATAAAATGTGGTATATAAATACAATATTATTCAGCCATAAAAAGATTGAAATTCTGATACATGCTACAAGAAAGATGAACCTTGAGAACAAGTGAAATATACTAGACATAAAAGGACAAATACCATAGATCCCACCTACATGAACTATCTAGAACAGACAAATTGATAGAGACAAAAAGTAGAACAGAAGTTATCAGTGCCTGGGTGGAGGAAGAATGATTTACTGCTTAACATGAGTACAGAGTTTCTATTTGGGTGATGAAAAGGTTTTGTAAATTCATAGTGGTGATGGCCACACAACTTTGTGAATGTAATTAATACCAATGCATTGTACATTAAAAAATTTTAATGTTACATATATTTTACCACAATAAAAATGTAACCCCAAATTGGGGCAGTATTATTTAGGGAAGCTAAAGGAGCAGGTAAGTATCAGAAAAATTAAGCTGTATTTTGGAATTCTTTAATGGAAAAATCTGAATAAATCAGTCAAAAAAAAAATACATTAGTACATACCATTCAGATGTGAAACACTAGTTTTGGGTTCCTGCTTTTTTCTCTTTCCTCAGCCTGAGAATATGTACATTCTTCATGCTGTGCTTAGTCACTCAGTCATGTCCGGCTCTTTGGGACTCCGTGGACTGTAGCCTGACAGGCTCCTTGGTTTATGGGGATTCTTCAGGCAAGACTACTGGAGTGGGTTGCCATTGCCTTCCTTCAGGGGATCTTCCCAGCCCAGGGATCGAATCCAGGACTACCGCTTTGCAGGCAATTCTTTACCATCTGAACCACCATGGATATCCAATAGCAGTGCTCTTGGATTGGCTGGGAATCGAACCCAGGCCTCCCACATGACAGGTGAGAATTCTACCACTGAACCACCAATGCTTACACCTACATTCTTTAGGTTGTTAAGTAATCTGTATATCAGCTTCAAAGACATAGGAGGCACTTTGGCCAGTTGTGCTTGACAATCCATTACTTCATTAGTAGGATTTATTGGACAGGTCCCATTGGTTTTTTTTATTGCAAAATTAAACAGAAAAACTGAGAAACTTTTGTATAGATTTCCCACAAGAATTCTCCATTCCTCAGAACAGATTATGATATAGGAGACCTGGTTATCTGGAATCTGGGAGTTGGAATAAAGGGTCTTTGGGGCCAACAAGACAGGCTCCAGGTGATGGTAGTATGTGAGCTCTGTAGGAGAGCTGGAGCAATGGAGTCAGAGCCAGTTACTGGGTATCTGAGCAGCTGGTCACTTGCTGCGGAGGTAGGTGATAAGAGTAGAGCTAATGTTGATCCTGAGTCAATCTTTTGTTATTTGTCTGAAATCCTTCTTCAGTGAAATGGATTTACGAGTAATAAGTAATTCATACATTCTTCTTGGAGGTGGATATACATATGGCTGAACCTACAGGTAGGGGCAAGGAGACAGCCTGGGTTAAAGGAAAATGGTTCAGGAAGAACCGTAAGTGTTCTAATGTATGTGAAAACATACTGTCAGTGATGAAGCACTAATCAGGCATTAGTTATCTGGTTATTCATGGATGCAGAATTTAAGAGCTATTCCTTAGTAGAAGGATCTGGTCATCTTTGGAGTCCTGATGGTAAAACAAAGATGAAAATAGCCTCATCTATTAATATATCACTGCAACCTACTGAAAATTAGAGTCTTAGGTGAAAGAAATGAAGGTTTATATGGTCATGTTTTTAACCTAGAGGGAAAAAAACCTCTCTGAGTTTAATAACAAATTTTAAATTTCAAAGTATGATTTTTAGAAGTAGTCTTAGGGAAAAACCTCCCTACAAAATAAAGATGTTCTGTATAGCATAACCTGGGTTTCCCTGGTGGCTTAGATGGTAAAGAATCTGCCTGCCATGCTGAAGACCCGGGTTTGATCCCTGGGTTGGGAAGATCTCCTGAAGAAGGGAATGGCAACCCTCTTCAGTATTCTTGCCAGGAGAATTCCATGGATAGAAGAGCCTGGTGGGCTATAGTCCCTGGTGTTGCAAAGAGTCAGACACAACTGAACGACTAATGCACACACACACACATAGCATAACCCAGACTAGATTTGGAGTTGTCCTAGTGAAGATATTTATTTGGAGCAACTGTTCCTTGCCTTACTGCTGCTGCTGCTGCTAAGTCGCTTCAGTCATGTCCGATTCTGTGTGACCCCATAGATGGCAGCCCACCAGGCTCCCCCGTCCCTGGGATTCTCCAGGCAAGAACACTGGAGTGGGTTGCCATTTCCTTCTCCAATGCATGAAAGTGAAAAGTGAAAGTGAAGTCACTCAGTCGTGTCCTATTCTTGGCGACCCCATGGACTGCAGCCTACCAGGCTCCTCTGTCCGCAGGATTTCCCAGGCCAGAGTACTGGATTGGGTTGCCATTGCCTTCTCTGCCTTGCCTTAGTAGCCAAGAGCTAATATTGGGAGTTTACCATATGCTAGGAACTGTTCCATCTACTTTAAATGTGTCCAGTTATTTAACACTGGTAACTTTCCCTTAGCTAGTTACTACTCTCATGCCCATCCTAGAAATAAAGAAAAAGGAGAGCTTAAGTAACTTGCCCAAGAGTCTGCAGCAAGTCAGAGTTTGAACGCCAGCAGTCTTAACTCCAGAGTCCATACTCCTAACCATTATCCTCCATTTCCCAACTGCTTTTTACAACTCCTAACTGCATTATCCCCTTTTTCACAACTGAAAACAAAGGCCTCTGTTGACGGAGAGGAGTGGTGCCAAATCAGTACTTCCAAAGAATGATCCAAAAGACATTCACCCCTCAGTATGTACTACGTGCTAAGTCACTTCAGTCATGTCCAACCCTTTATGACCCCATGGACTGTAGCCTGCCAGGCTTCTCTATCCGTGGGATTCTCCAGACAAGAATACTGGAATGGGGTTGCCATTCCCTTCTGCAGGGGATCTTCCCAACCCAGGGATCGAACCCATATCTCTTACATCCCTGCATTGGCAGATAGGTTCTTTACCACTAGTGCCACCATATGCTTCATGGCAAAATAAAAGGGTCCACTGGTGAAACACTGAATGTTGTATGTCCGTCTTCCCATCTCAGACCCATAGTATTAATATTAAAGGCTTTGCTAAGTTTTATTGTAAATTTTTTCATGATTTGTTTCACCCAGCACAAAATCCTCATTTATAGAATATCTATTCCTGTATCTCAGAAGAGGTACTGTGTACACTACACCTGAGAAATTTGCATTAAAATGCTTTAATAACTGGCCATATTACAAAATAGCTGTCGCTAACAGTGTTTGACAACTCTATGTCATTAGTTAGCAAGGCAGACCCACTATTTGGATTTAGTGAAATGGGCCTTTAAGTAAAAGATCAGGGAAATATTTTCCATATTAAAATATTCTTTTTTCCAGGTTATAGAGATCTTTTTTTCCTATGTTTTTTGCTTTTATTTTGCTTTTGCTATATTCTTCTAGTCCTATGCTGGTCTAGATCGGCTTTAGTCACTATCTTATTTCAGAATTTTTTTTACTATCTCTAGATTATTTTTAGACTCTAATGGAATCTCTCAAAATTTACTTAAAGGTTCAAGTCTTGTTGCCAATTGATTTTCATGAAAGTTTGTTCTTAATACAAGGAAATATGAGAAATGACTTGTCTTTAAATATGTTTTATGTCTATGTTGCTAACATGGTATCTTAATGAGAGGAGAGAGGTGGTTAGAGTCTCCCTTTTTGGCTAAAAGAGGCATGTCTGAATTGGCTGATCAATTGAAAATGGATTTCTGCAAATGGCAAGAAACATAAGCACTCTGAAACATTTCATCCTGTCCTGTCCCTACCCCCACCTGCACTCACTATCCCTAATATTACTCTGACCAATTTGCCAGGATCTGATCTTTTAAAACCACTTTATTCTGCATTTACAGTCTTTCCATTGCTTTCTATATGATTGAGATTACTATTAGGTAGCACATGATAGTTTCCATTTTATTATGTGATAGTACTCTCTCTCCACTAATGTTCTGATAGAATAGTTCTCTATTTTTGAGCCTGACCATTTCTCATAACTTAGTTAGCAGCTCTTGTTTCTTTCTATATCCTTTGGCCATTCATATATATTTTTGCATCTTCATTTATAAAATCTTATTTTTTTTAATCCATTGAAGACACACTGTGTTTGTATCTTGGTCCCACAATTCACTGTGTGTCTTTGGCAATTTATTTAAACTTATATAAAGCATCTCTCACTTCCCTTCTGTGAAGTGAGATTAATATCATATACCTTCCAGGGTTCTTATAAACATTAAAGTTAATATATGTAACATGTAATATATTAATTTCACATAACAAATGTGAAGTGTCTGGCTGTGGCAGATTATAACATATGGGTTCACCATCCATTTCATTTTCCTTGGCATGGAGCTAAACTATTTCTCAGCTCCCTAAGACCTAGGTAAAGTAGTGTGATTAAATCTCACCAATGGGATGTAAAGGGAAGTGTTATGTCATTTACTGGTTGAGGCAGGAAGGAGTCCTCTCTATTCCACCATCACTGCTAGAGAGACTCGGCGATTACAGAGTTGCAGAATGGAAGGAAAGTGTTTTCTTAGAGGAAAACTGCAAAGAAGAGCCACCTGACCCATCTAAGTTTCTCCTGATATCTAGCAGATATTTTTAAGAACTGGGATTTGGAGGTTTACTGGTTGTAGCAGCTACAGTTATTTACCTTTCCTTATATATGCAGATGGGAAACAAGGAATAGAAACTATGATCATCATTATTGTTGTTCACCATCAAAAGGAATGGCCAGTGGTAGCCTTAGACTTCAGTGGTACTTAATATTCATTGGCCGGATAGACTGAAACAATTTCCTTCTGACTCTGAAAACTTCTCTCTATACCTTACTTAAAAAAAATGTATATTCTCAGGAGGCTGTTTTCACAAAAAGGTTGAAGAAGTATAGTATTTTATATTTGTTTTATTTATTTAAGGTCTCCACTTAACCTGAACTTCTTAATGCCACTATTTCTTATTTATCTGAATGAATGATTGATTTCACAAAAAAGAAGTTAATACAGTATGTTGATGGAAGGTATTGATTAGTAAAGTTTGGTCTGTAGTTGTAAATCTTTTGGACATAATTTTGTGTATTTGTAGGCTAAGAAAAAGCAAAAGAATTCCAGAAAAACATCTACTTCTGCTTTATTGACTAACTACATCAAAGCCTTTGACTATGTGGATCACAACAAACTGTGGAAAATTCTTTAAGAGATGGGAATACCAGACTACCTGACCTGCCTCTTAAGAATCTGTATGCAGGTCAAGAAGCAACAGTTAGAACTGGACATAGAACAACAGACTGGTTCCAAATTAGGAAAGGAGTACATCAAGGGTGTATATTGTTACCCTGCTTATTTAACTTATATGCAAAGTACATCATGAGAAATGCTGGGCTGGATGAAGCACAAGCTGGAATCAAGACTGCCGGGAGACATATCAATAATCTCAGATATGTAGATGACAGCACCCTTAATGGCAGAAAGCGAAGAAGAACTAAAGAGCCTCTTAATGAAAGTGAAAGAAGAGAGTGAAAAAGTTGGCTTAAAACTCAACATTCAGAAACGTAAGATCATGGCATCTGGTCCCATCACTTCATGGCAAATAGATGGGGAAACAGTGACAGACTATTTTTTGAGCTCCCAAATCACTGCAGATGGTGACTGCAGCCATGAAATTAAGACGCTTGCTCCTTGGAAGGAAAGTTATGACAAACCTAGACAGCTTATTAAAAAGCAGAGGCATTACTTTGCCAACAAAGGTCCATCTAGTCAAAGCTATGGTTTTTCCAGTAGTCGTGTATGGATGGGAGATTTGCACTATAAAGAAAGCTGGGTACCGAAGAATTTATGCTTTTGAACTGTGGTGTTGGAGAAGACTCTTGAGAGTCCCTTGGACAGCAAGGAGATCCAACCAGTCCATCCTAAAGATCAGTCCTGGGTGTTCATTGAAAGACTGATGCTGAAGCTCCAATCCTATGGCCACCTGATGTAAAGAACTGACTCATTTGAACAGCCCCTGATGCTGGGAAAGGTTGAAGGTGGGAGGAGAAGGGGACGACAGAGGATGAGATGGTTGGATGGCATCACCGACTCAATGGACATGAATTTGAGTAGACTCTGGGAGTTGGTGATGGACAGGGAGGGCTGGCGTACTGCAGACCATGGGGTTGCAAAGAGTCAGACACGACTAAGCGACTGAACTGACTGATAGGCTAAAAAAGTTAAGATGCAGGGACATTTTCACAATGAATAGCTATAAAATGTCTAAAGTAACACTAAGTAGAACAATTTAACCTTATTAACACCCTCCACCCCTCATATAGTCCATGTATATATTTCTGGGAATGAGAAGCAATTTGTGTTCTGATATGAACTATTTTATTACTCTTTTAAAAAGTTTTACTCTAAGAATACTTTCAGCTCAGTTCAGTCGGTCAGTCGTGTCTGACTCTTTGGGACCCCATTAACCACAGCACGCCAGGCCTCCCTGTCCATCACTACTCCCAGAGTCCACCCAAACCCATGTCCATTGAGTTGGTGATGCCATCCAACCATCTCATCCTCTGTAGTCCCCTTGTCCTCCTGCCCTCAGTCTTTCCCAGCATCAGGGTCTTTTCCAATGAGTCAGTTCTTTGCATCAGGTGGCCAAAGTACTGGAGTTTCAACTTCAAAATCAGTCCTTCCAATGAACACCCAGGACTGATCTCCTTTAGAATGGACTGGTTGGATCTCCTTGCAGTCCAAGGGACTCTCAAGAGTCTTCTCCAACACCACAGTTCAAAAGCATCAATTCTTCGGCACTCAGTTTTCTTCACAGTCCAACTGTCACATCCATATGTGACAACTGGAAAAACCATAGCCTTGACTAGATGGACTTTTGTTGACAAAGTAATGTCTCTGCTTTTTAATATGCTGTCTAGGTTGGTCATAACTTCCCTTCCAAGGAGTAAGCATCTTTTATTTTCATGGCTGCAGTCACCATCTGCAGTGATTTTGGAGCCCCCCAAAAAATAAAGTCTGCCACTGTTTCCCCATCTATTTCCCATGAAGTGATGGGACCGGATGCCATGATCTTAGTTTTCTGAATGTTGAGTTTTAAGCCAACTTTTTTACTCTCTTCTTTCACTTTCATCAAGAGGCTCTTTAGTTCTTCTTCACTTTCTGCCATAAGGGTGGTGTCATCTGCATATCTGAGATTATTGATATGTCTCCCAGCAATCTTGATTCCAGCTTGTGCTTCATCCAGCCCAGCATTTCTTATGATGTACTCTGCATATAAGTTAAATAAGCAGACTGACAATATACAGCCTTGACGTACTCCTTTTCCTATTTGGAACCAGTCTATTTTTCCATTGAGTTAGTCCATTTCTAACTGTTGCTTCCTGACCTGCATACAGGTTTCTCAAGGGGCAGGTCAGGTGGTCTGGTATTCCCATCTCTTTCAGAATTTTCCACAGTTTGTTGTGATCCACAGTCAAAGGCTTTGGCATAGTCAATAAAGCAGAAATAGATGTTTTTCTGGAACTCTCTTGCTTTTTCGATGACCCAGCAGATGTTGGCAATTTGATCTCTTGTTCCTCTGCCTTTTCTAAAACCAGCTTGAACATCTGGAAGTTCATGGTTCACGTATTGCTGAAGCCTGTGTCCAGCATTTTCGGAATCTGACACTACCCAGCTAAGGTGAATGGAAGAGGGCAGAGGAAAGTGCTAGAAAGGCTCATCTTGGTTGAATTAATTGATTTTTTCACAGTGAGCTCTGGGGGATTCTACTTTTCCTTTCAGCTTCCCATCCCTTCCTTTCTCATCCGTTCTTCCTATTCCTCTTCCCCATATTTTTCACGAAGGAAAAACAGTCAAAGGGCCCTGCTGTATAATTAGGTGTCAAAAGACTGAAATCTTTATTGTTCCTTTCCCTGGATTTCTTCAAGGGTGGTCATGACTAATTAGCTGTGAACTTGGGAGTGAGGAGGACATCTACCAGAAATGAGGTATATTTGGGGCCAGTGGCTTTCCTGCAAACACAAAAAGGCACATCAACTGTAGTTTTAAACATTAAACACAGCTAACAAGCACAGGTAGTAAATGGATAATTGTATTTTCATATTAATATCTCATTCAGCCCTCATTGCAGCATTCTCCATGAAATGCTTAAGAAATAATCTTTCTTTTATTAAAGAAAATACAAGGTCAGAGCTGTTGTAAAATTGTAAGAGCCAGTAGAGCCAGTGTGTGCTGCTAAAACCTGTCCCCTGACTCTACCTGCTAATATCACATGGACCCTAAATAATGGAGAACCTACTGTGGCCAAGTGCCACTTTAACTGCCGTGTGACCTTTGCTGAGTCACTGAATCCTTCTGTACGTTAGTTTCCTCATCTCTAAAATGGGGATAATAATACTAACTTTATGGGGTTGCAAGGGATTAAATGAGTTTTCCTAAATAGATGCCTGAGAATGGTGTCTGGCATGTAGCATATGTTCAGTAATCATAAGCTACTATAATGTGGCAGTTAGTAGTAGTATTCCTAATTAGTAAGTGGAAGAATTTAGTTTCTACAACTCTCTCAGATTTCTTCACTATTCCCCAAAAGTCACCTGTGTGTCATAGGGCATCACAGGAACACACAACTGAACACACAACTGAATAAAATTTTAGTGCTAAATTAATTATATAAATATAATGCTAAGCAGCATTTATTATTTAGTGCTTAGCACTAAAATGCTAAGCAGCTACTTTAAAATTATGAGCAAAATAAAATAAAATTATGAGCATACACTAAAATATATGGTATTTTCCCTCACTTTTAAAAAACTAATACACTGTAATAAAATTCACCCTCAAGTGTGTAGTTCTGAGTACTACCAAATACATAGAGTTGTGTAACTACTGTATAGGACTGTTCTTAGAGTTTATTTTCATGAATATTTAGAAGGAATTTTTCTAACATAAGAAGCCAATGTAAGCACATCTCCTTGTCAGGGACTTCAAATACACTTGAAACTTGGGTAATAATTCTTTCATTTACTAATTGACTTAAGAAGTATGTACTGAGTTTTTTCTACATGTATAGCATTGTTATCATTTATAAAGATGAGGAAGAAGTATCCCCAAGTTTAACGCCTTCAAAAGAACAGAATGTAATACTTTTGTTTTATACATCTACCTAAGAGATCAGGAGAGGGAAATAATAGGCCTTTTTGTAAATTCACTTTAAAAGGAGTGCATAAAAAGAAGGATGACAAAGTGTCAATTCTTCTCTTAATTAGCATGTATTAAAACAATTACATCCTCTCTCCCTATAACACCTACAACTCAGTTTAATTTCTCAAATATTTGAGTACGTCACTGGGCAGATACAGTCCTTGTCCTCAAGCAGTTTGTGGCATTGTAGAACAGATCGTTGTAATACACGGCAGAAAATGATCAAAGATACAAAATAAAATATATTCAGAAAGAGTTAGGGAGTGTTGAGATGGGAGAGTCAATAAAGACTTTATCAAAGGCATAGCTTTCAAACAGTCTTGAAAAGGTGAAAAAGCTATTGGTGGAGGGAGGAGAAATTTAGTACACTATAAAGCTGCTGCACTGTTCAATACAGTAGTCACTAGCTATATGTGGCTATTTAAATTCCAATGAAAATTAAATAAAATAATTTAAATTTTTAATTTTTCCTCAGTCCGACTAATCACATTTTGAATGTTCAATAGCCACATGTGGCTAGTGGCTACCATACTGAACAGGATAGAGTACAACATATCCATCATAATGGAAAGTTCTATTGGATAGTGTTTCTATAGAAGGAACAGCAATGAAAGATCAGGAAGTGGGAATAATGAATTACCCAAATCTCTGTTCAAGTCCTTGGACAAAATACCAGAAATAATGGTATATCCATGTATTTCCTCCCCAAATATAAATTGGAAATATGTACCTATGAAAAGCTCAATGACTTAGTTGTTTTATTGGCTGCTCTGGTTCAATTGTCATGCTGAGTTCATACTATAAATCAATAATGAAGACATAAAACCTAACAGGCCTATCTAATTGCTCCATCTATCTGAGTATGCAGATCACAGTGGCTGAAAGCCAGGCCCAGGGCCCAGCCAAGTGTGTTGCTGCTGTTTCTTCTGGCAGGGACCTGTTAGCTGAGTGGGTCCAAGCTGAATGGCTTGGGCCTGGCACAGTTGCAGTTCCCTAAGAACATGCTCACTATTGTCATTTGCTTCTTTAGAAATAGTGCTAGTATCCATGGCAAAACCTAAAGGCAGGTAGAAGTTTGAGCAAACTATAACTTAGAGAAGCAAGTCCTGCTGTATGCATATGGATGCATTCATCAATTGAGCCATGTGTGACCTTAGTCACTGATAAATTTGTGAAGGTAAAGACTTCAGCCTTTTGGTAAGAATTGCTGTCCACACTGTCAGAAGGGTGGTTCAGCCAAACAACCGGGTAGTGTTTTTACAGAGCCAGCCAGGTCATCATTTGTCTGGGACCCAAATGGACAGAGGTATGTAGGACAGAAATATCATGTATCAAAGTTTTCTAAATCTGAGTCTAAATGTGTGTCTTCATTAGTTTAAAAAAAAAAAACCTAGAAAATCAATCACCTGGAGAAATTAAAGGCAGCCCCAAATATACTGAATCCATACTTTTTTTAGTTATTTGGTGCCTCTTATTTTTAGATACAATAAGTGCTTACAACCTGACTTTGATTCCTTTAAAATATTGTTCAATAATAATTGATTTAATTTGCATATTTGGGGGAGGGTTGGAATCTTTTAGACTCCATCATTAGGCATTTTATTTATATAAGCTCATTGAACAACAGATCACTGTATTCTCTTAAATGGGCTTAAGAGTACCAGAAAAAGGCAAGGGGGAAAAACATACTGATTTTAAATAACTGTGTGTGCTTAGTCACATCTGACTCTTTGCAACCCCATGGACTGTAGCCCTCCAGGCTCCTCTGTCCATGGGATTTCCCAGGTAAGAATACTAGAGTGGGCTACCATTTCCTACTCCAGGCGATCTTCCTGATTCAGGGATCAAACCTGTGTCTCTTACATCTCCTGCATTGGCAGGTGGATTCCTTACCACTGCAAAACCTGGGAAGCCCAATTACTTTTCAAAAGTAAGATATACTGTATGCATACTACACATCCTATAGATATATATGCACTTACTTTTTTTTTTAGAAGTAAGTGTATAGAACCATATTCTTCCCACCCAAATACTGACATTTGGAGGAGTCATCTAAATGTCTATGATTCTATAATCTTATACATGAAGAAAGCAATTGCTATGCCTTGAAAAGTATTTTTATAACCCTGTTTATATATAAACATCTATTTTCAATGTACTATTAACTAACAGTGTCAAGGGCAAATAGAAGAGTTAAGTCTGAATACTAAGAAAACCTAAATAAATATTTTTCAGTTTATTAGATTATCTTGAAAATGCTTATGATGATACATGGATTTTAATTATTTGATGCTTGTTGACTTCATATTTATTTGAGACTGTTCCCACAATGAACTTGACATTTTCAAAGAATTGAAGGAGAGACCTTTTTTTTTCTCTTTCTGAACAGTCAAATGAAGGAAAAGTGATTAACTTCAATTTTCTTTGCTTTTAGAAGGCTTCTAAAAGTTTCACAGGTAGGGAAATCATACTGATGACTCAACTATCCATAGTGTTATTTTGCTTGTTTATGCTACCTCTGTGGAAAATACCAAGTCTAATTTTTCCCCCTGCAAAATAAAAATCTACTACATTTATTGGGGCACCTACCAGCTATAGGAACTCATTTAGTTCAGGATAGTCCAGCTGCTGAAATACTGTTGATGACATTTGCCTTCAGCTGGAGCAGGAACAGCACACATCATTTGGCTCCCAGTTTCATAATTCTGGCATCCGCACATTATTTAGACAAGCCTAGGCTGCTTTGCTTGGCTATGATAGACATTTTAGAATATCTCTGACTCATGAATATAAATAGTTGTGCAAAAATAAATTTTATAAATCCAGAGCTGGTAACAAAAAAATCACCTAGATATCAACAACTCCGAAAGAATCTAGTGTCACATTCCTTAGAATGTCAGATTAAACTAACATGTGCCAGTCAATATTGCTACACTGCGACCCTTGATGCCTCCTAAGCAAAACTATTAAGTCCAACATTCTCTCCTGTAAGCACTTATCTGTAAGGATGGCTAACATGTCCTCTGAAGCAGATATTGAAACTGATTGGACAATAGGTAGATACCAGACAGAGGCCTGGGGGCCGACCTCTAGAAATAGGGGGAGAAAATCTTAATCTGCAACACAATGCCGTTCTCTTGAAACCCTATCATTTTCACTTCCCATGTGTCTGCTGCCTGACTGTGAATGGATTTGAAAAGGAATGGTTAGTGCTGAAAATTGGATCAGAGCTAACATTCTCTCATTTTTATCAGCAGCTGCCAAAGGTCATCTGACATAATAGCTGATGAATTCAAGCCCAGTGGATTTCATTTGCAATTTTCAATTTACCGAGGCCTCCAAACCCCACGGTGATAAAAGCTTCCCCTATCGTGGCCTGTCACAAACATCAAGAAACTGCACAAACCCACAAGAAAGAAAAAAGAGAAAGCTGTGCATCCTTGCAGGTACAGATAAGGAGAACAGGAAGGAATGGTATCATGCAGGAAGGTACGGAGCAGCTTGTGTGGCTAGTTCTCTAAATGCCAATTGAAAGGAAAAGACTATGAAGAACAATCAAATAACTTCCACAGAATAACATCATGTTTCTTTGGGGCTTGCGTGTGAAAATTGCCTTCTAATCTCTTACTTGACATGTCCTCAAACAAAAATGTGAGTGTAAATATGTGAATAAATAAATGAATAAATAATCCTTGCTTATTTAGTCCCTGAAAAGAAAGTATGCTCTGTATGTTGTATTTACCATAGTTTTGATTTACAAAATGCAGGCTTGTAAAGGCTCTTTTATCATGGCAGTGTCGGTCAGCACTAAGAAATCATTTGTTTTGTTACAGAGAAATGGTAGATCCTTTGACTGATCTGTAAAGGCAGTCAAAGGACTGGCTAGCAACTACTTGTAAGTGGATCTAGACAGTGTATATCAATGTATTAGCAAGAAGAAAGCCATTTCCCCCCTTTGTCAAGGTATTTATAGTGAACTTAGGCAAGATCAGGGACTGAATCCTGCTCCCAGCAGTTCAAATTGAGGAGACCATATTCGTGTTCCTTGGAGAATGGCAAGTTTAAAAGCCAAGCAGTCCATCTTCATCCTATGCTACTCAACTCATACCACAGCCAATGAAAAGAGAGCAGAGAGATGGACTTTGAGAGGTAACTGCTGGGAGAATTTAATTTCAGACGTGGATGTCTGGATCCCATTTCTACCAAATAGATTCAGAAAGCCTTATGAAATTGGTCTAATGAGGCAAGAGGACTTGGCAGTGGGCATCTACCAAACCTGCCTAATGACAGCATTTCTCATGACAGTTGACAAGAAAACCCGAGCATGACATCAACAGGGCTAGGATATTTACTTCATTTGTGTGTTGATAACTGTGAGACAATCAGAGTTTGGACAGGAAAGGAGATAATTCCTGGTTGAACTGATATGACTGAGAAAGATTGCCTCTTACAGAATCACTATTTAAATTGTCACAGTAAAAAATAACAACATGGGTTATTCATCATATTTGAATCCTTAGTTCTTTGAAATTTAGCTGTTAGGATTTTCTATTAGTCAAAAATTTAATGACCTTTTAATTCTTGAAACTCTCAAAATAGAAAATATGGTTTCCTCAGCAGTTAAAGATGGCAGGAATTAACATTTTGAAATAAGGGATATAAAATTTTATTCTTAAGCTGCAGAAAATATGGAAAGTAGCCATATTTTAGTGTTTTTTTGGTCAGGATGCTACTTTTCAAAGGTTACTTACCCCTTGCCCCTCCCCGCCCTTTTTTTTAGTTTTTATAGGAAGAATCAAAGAGAACTGTCTATAATTTGCAGTTTCTATGATTTCTCTTTGATTGTTAGCATAATACAGAGGTCCTGGTGATGACAAAAGATTACCTAATAGGGTCTTATTAATAATTTAATCAGTCCTTTAAAAAAATGCATATAACTAACTTGGTGAGGGTTTTTCATTATCTCTGTTCTTCTATGACAGTAATAGAAGGCAAGCTGTACCACTTGGTCTGTAGTTACACAGCAGAAAGATTAATCTCTTTTATGTTCCTTCTATTAGAAAAACAGCTCTTGAGTCTTCAGGGCAGAGTCTTAAATTGTGCTTGTAGACTGGTTCAGAGAGACTGTTCCTTCTTGTGCCCTGTGGCTAATTACATTCAGTCAGGTCAGAGCATTCACTGTAGTTTGAATGGTACAATAGGGCGTTTCCCATTTCATTAATTGATTCTTTCATGCCTTCACCTAGCATTTATTTAGCATCTATTAATTACTGTATACTATGTTGAAAATTATGAATAAGAATTTCCCTACTTTCAGTCAGTTTACAGAAGAGTGGAAGAAAAAAATGTAAATCTGTTTTCTCCACCCCTATCTCCCTCATCCCCACTCCATTGAGTCATATAGCTATAAAACTTTAAAATAGTGAAAAGTTTATCCTGAGAATTTGGGCAATGTAATGATACTGTGACATCTGGACAACATTTTATTTCAGATGAAAGCTGTGTTCCACTTTTTTTTTTGTTTGTTTTGCTTTGTTTTTTGGAAATAGATGTATCACCGTAACATTTTCCCAAGTCAGTATACAATCTATACTTATTTACTAAATACTTTTCTTTGACTGAACTCAGCTTTTTAAAATTAAATTCAATTAGGAAGAAGTCATCATCTAAACTGTCACAAACAGCCTATATCATGAATAAAATATAATAACAAATATAAATATAAAACTACTAATGTATTAGTCTGTGTACCACCTACATGAATTCAGATTTCACATGTGTTATGAATTCTGCACTTTGGAAAGTACTGGCTTGGTGTGTGGTGCTGATAAAGACCAGCATTGTAGATTTGACTTCCATGAGAAACAGAAGCTCCACAAGAAGAGGTATTTTGATTTGTTTCTTGTTGGCCAGCAGTTCCTAGAACAATGACTAGTACATATTAAATAATAAAAATATTTGCTAAATAAATGAACAAGGGTCAATAAATGAACTTCTCAAAGATCAGCCTGTATTTCCCATGTAGTCATAATCATACTTTATCATGATTACTTGACTAATATCTCTCTTAATCATTAGACTGGTAAAAAAAAAAACTTTGCCTTTTTTGTTCATCTCTGTTATAATCTCAGTGCCTTGAAAAATGTATGGCACATAGTAGGTACTCAAAAATTCATTGAATAAAGGGATAATGCCATTCCAAGGTCATAAAGCTTTTTCTGTTATCTCACTGATCATTTTTATAGATGAGTTGATTTGGCCAAAATTAGCTTAAAGCTGTTTAATGCCTGGCATGTTAAAAAAGCAAACCTTTGTTGAATAAGTGAATGAGTGAATAAACATTTTTGTGATACTAGAGAGAGTCAACTGCTTATATGAAAGAACTTTAAAGGAGAATAATCCTTTCTCAACGCTTAAATGTAGTGCCAATTTTCAACTGTTGAATAAGTCATCCCTGGCAAGCCTTTCTTACTATTTTACAAATTAAGATTATACTGAAATTTATGTGTTTATAGAAAAACTGACAAATAGTGAGGTCTGCAAATTACATTAAATGGTTCCAGCAAGTGACCTGATGGTATATTTTCATTTAGATTGCTTTTATGCATTCCTTGATTCACTTAAAAATCAAACACTTTGACTAGACAAGTAGTATTTACAAAATCTGAGTTTGTGCTTTTCAATAATGAGAACATCCATAAGAAGAAATAGTGAAGAATTAGCTGCATTTCTCTGGTCCCACCCCCAAAGAGTACTGTCAATCACTGCCCCAAACATAAGCTTTTGTAGGTTTTGAATGCTTTGAACTGGAAAACGACTATTTTAGTGGATAATTAAAGGGTGTTACAACTGATTGAGCTTGTGTAGAATCAGGAAAATTGGTGGGACTGGAATGGACATATAGGTCACACCACTTTTCCTTTGTAATATTTTCTACTATAAATGATGCTTCAGTTGAAAATCAAGCCTTGAACTAAGGTATCACAAATGGGTTGATAAGGTATGGCTGTAAAATCAAATGCTGGGAGAACTGTGTTTATCACTTGAGAAATTATACTCAATTTAAACAAAAGGATGATTTCTTTAATAGCATAATTTTGTCTCTTACATTTACAACTTGAATTATGTATGTTATAACCACAGTTTATTTTAGCAGATCAACACTTGTCTGTGCTGCATAGAATAGGGTTCAGTAAGATATCAATGAGTATCACACAGAAGAAAAATCTGGGGCCAAGAAAGTTTGAGTTAAATGGATTTTTTAAAAAAAATGTTCCCCTGTCCTTCAGAATATGCCAATATATATTATAACCAGTCAAGAGTCATCTTATTTAAGCAGGAAGTTTGTTTTTTTTTCTCACAGAACATCTGTTAGAATCATCCAGAGCACAGATTGGACTGATGCTGAAGCTCCAGTACTTTGGCCACCTGATAAGACCTGACTCACTGGAAGAGACCCTGATGCTGAGAAAGATTGAGGGCAGGAGGAAAAGAGGGTGACAGAGGATGAGAAGGTTGGATGGCATCACAGACTGAATGGACATGAGTTTAAGCAAACTCTGGGAGATAGTCAAGGACAGGGAAGCCTGATGTGCTGCAGCCCATGGACTCACAGAGAGTTGGACACAACTGAGTGACCGACCAGCAGCAACAAAGAGCACAGACTGGGAAAGTCTCAAATTACAATCATCTCTATGGAACGGCCTTCTTGAAACAGTAATGCTCATGACTACTTATGAAATATCTTCTGTGACAGATAACAGAGACTCCACCCAGCCTGTCTTATAAAAAATATCTTATTATAAAATGACATATAGAAAACAAAGAAGAATATTATAAAACCATGGGTACACATTACTCTATTTAGTCATTTTCCATTTGATAAGATCTTTTAAGCTGTAATAAAATATTATTGAAATAATTAAATTCTCCTGTGTGTCTCTTTCCAATCCTGTTCTCTCCTTACTTTTCCCAAAGGTAGCCAACATCCTGAATTTGATACATTCCTATGTATATATCACATTTGTATGGCTTTGTATATTTTAAAAGTTACTTTATAATACTTCTGCAATTTTCACTAAAAATTATATTTTGAGATATGTCTACATTGCTGTATGTAGGACCAAATTACTTTATATAAAACTGCTTTACAAGTATATTTTATTAATCTATTCCACTAATGTTGGAAGTTTCTTTTCAGCTCTTTAATAATGTAATGTGGGAATGAGCAGTCTTAAGCCTCCCTCCTCCTTGGTCTGAGTGTGCTCTTACTCCTCCTTGCTGTGGTGCTGCCCAGGGAGTGCTCTCGTGTACCACTGGGGCTCACACCCAGTGAATTTCAGACATCCTTCCCCCTGACATGAAGGTGACTTCTGGCAAGTAGAGCAGCTGCCCCAGCGGGCAGGTTCCTGCTGAGTTCCCAGGCACTCTGGCCAGCTTCTTAGAAAGTTCAGTAGTATTCCTTATAGGAAGGTAACTTGCAAGGTTCATGAGCACCCCACCACCTGCCCAAGCTCATGGGTAACCTAGGCTTACTGTACCTTACAAGAATTAAAGCCCAGATTTGAATAAATTCATTTCCTAATTGGATTAAGATAATCTTAAGATTGGCAATGATCCGAGCCTGTCTTTTTACCAGAAACCAATGTAAACCCGGGGCTTCCCAGGTAGCACTAGTGGTAAAGAATGTGCCTGCCAATGTAGGAGGCACAAAGATGTTGGTTCATTCCCCGGGTCAGGACAATCTCCCAGAGGAGGGGATGGCAACCCACTCCATCATTCTTGCCTGGAGAATTCCTTGTACAGAGGAGCCTGGTGGGCTACAGTCCTTAGGGTTGGGTTGCAAAGAGGCAAACACGATTGAAGCGACTTAGTATGCACACAATGTAAATCCCCTTTAGAGAAAAATACTATTATCCAAAGTCTCAACATATCTGTAAAATAGTAAAATGGAAGAAAAAGGGAAAGCAGATACTAGAAAATAATACATAGGAGATAATGGAATTATCAGACATAGGCTGAAAAATAACTGTTCCATATGTCCAAGGAATTAAAAGGCAAGGCAAGGAAGAGAACCCCAACAGGAAATAGAAAGTTATAAAAAAGAATGAAATAAAAATTTTAGAAATGAAAAATAGAATAACTGGGTTCAACAGCCAGTTAGACAGTTTAAGCAAGAATTTATGATGCAGAACACAGTTCAGGAAGAAGCATCAGACAAGCATACACAAAACAATGAAAATACAGAAAAAAGTAGCAGAGGCATATCAGATATATTTGTAGACAGAAAGAAGCACTAGTTGAAGAGATAATGGGAGAGAACTTCCTAAACAGCTAAAAGATATCAAACCACATTTTAAAGAAGTATGGCAGACCCTACACAGAACAGCTACAGAAAACCATTGCTAAGCACATAATACAGAAACAACTGAAAACCAAAATCAAGGAGAAAAATCTTAAAAGCAGAGAGAAAAAAAGAAACATTACTTTCAAAGAAGCAAGAATAATATATTTTCTCTAAAGAAACAATGTGAATCAAAGTACAAAGGAATTATGTTTTCAAGGCATTCAGTTCAGTTCAGTTCAAGGCATTGAAAGAGCATAATTGTCAACCTAGAATTCTATACACCGTGAGTACATCTTTCAAAAATGAAGGCATTCTCAGACAAAATTAAAAGATAGCATATTGGTACATTTATACATTTCATAATGATAAAAGTTTCAGCTCAACAAGAAGATTAAAATTTCTGACTATGGGCACCAAATGACAAGAGATTTAAAATATACAAAGGAAAAATGGACAGAATTAAAAGAAGATAGAGACAAGTCCACAATCATGTTGGAAGTTTTAATACACCTCTCCCAATAGCTGATGAAACAAGCAGACCAAAAAATGATATGAACATGGAAGATTTAAATAGCAAAAGTGAAAAACTGGACACTTCACCCTAGACTGCTTTCTTTTTAATGAATGTGGAATATTTATCCAAATTGATATGAGCCAAACTATAAAACAAGTCACAGAAAATTTCAAAAGATTAAAATAATTCAGAGCATTTTCTGTGGCATAGTGGAAATATGTGCGTGCATGTTAAGTCGCTTCAGTTGTGTCCAACTCTGTGACCCCATGGTCTGTAGCTTGCCAGGCTCCTCTGTCCAAGAGATTCTCTAGGCAAGAATACTAGAGTGGGTTGCCATGCCCTCCTCCAGGGGATCTTCCTGACCCAGCGATTGAACCTATGCCTCTTACATCTCCTGCGTTGGTAGGTGGGTCCTTGATCACTAGCGCGACCTGGGAAACCCAGTGGAAATGTATTAGATACCAATAATAACAATGCTAAAAACCCCACAGATTTAGGAATTAAATTGTAAACTTTTAAATATGCAAGGGGCTGTCAAAGAAAAAAACCATTCTGCACATTAGAAAATATTTGAATTCAATGATAATGAAAATGCTACATATCAAAATTTGTGGAATACAGTTAAAGCTATGCTTCAAGGGTCATTTAGAGCCAAACTAGACATAACAGATACAGACATTTACCTCTAGAAACTAGAAAAGAAAAATTTATAGAGGAAATATGACTGATGAAGGGGAAAATAGAAAAGGTATAAATGTCAGAACAAGACTAGAGATCTCACAGATGTGTGAAAACTATTGTAATTATTAAACTAAGTTATGTGAGGGAGAGAACATAAAGTTTCTCTTTGCCTGTTATGATCTTCACTCATCTTTTACATCCATGATCTCCTTCAGGACTCCCAGCATCTCCAAATGTAGGATTATCATTCCCATTCTACTAGTAAGGAAACTGAGGTTGAGAGTGCATTTAAGAGGTCATAGAAATTTAAAATGCTAGGATGCTAGGGGATAGAACACAGATTTTTCTCGATTCTTGTTGAAAGCCCCTTCCAGAAAAAATGTTAAAAACGAATACATATGCAGCTTCACTGGTGGTCCAGTGATTAAGAATCCTCTTGCCACTGCAGGGGACATGGGTTCAATCCCTGGTCCAGGCAGATTCCATATGCCATGAAGCAACTAAGTCTGCGCACCAGAACTACTGAGCCTGCACTCCAGAGCCTATTGTTGCAACTGCTGAGCCCACACACCATTAACTACTGAAACCTGTGCACCTAGAGCTCATGCTCACAAGAGAAGCCACCACAATGAGAAGCCCACACTCTGCAACAAAGAGTAGCCCCCACTTGCCTCAACTAGAGAAAGCTCATATGCAGCAAAGAACATCCAGCACAGCCATAAATAAATAAACAAAAACTAATATATATGTGCATCACTCAGGGCACGTAGGTATATAATAAGTATTATTTGAAATGTAAAGTACATGCAGATATGAAAAGATATATACAAATGATTTTACAAAACACAAACTTTTGAATGCACTCTTCCCTCAACTTAGAATGCCTTTCTGGCCTTTACTCTCTGGCAAACTTTTAGTTGTCCTTCAAAACTCCACCAGAGCATTTTCTTTTCAGAGTAATTATCCTTTCCACATAAGCAAAGTTCAACACTGAGTTCATTTGCAGAAGTGATCCTGTGTAGACATGAGGAGCAAATGCTCTAAAGTTAGACTCAGGTTTGGCATCCTAGTTCTGACACTAAAGGAGTTGTATAAGTTTGGACAAGTTACTTAGCCCCTTGGAGTCTCTATTTCTTGCCTATAAAATAAAGATGATAGTAGTATCTAATCTATCTTATAACACTGTTGCAAAGATTAAGTTAATTCCTATAAAGTGTTAGAACAGCACCTGGAACACCATAGGTATAATATAAATGTTAACTTGAGTTAATATTATTCAAAAATAGTTATTGTGTACCTACAAGATGCCAGGGACCATGCTAAGCTTTGTTGAGAGGCAGAAGTGAAATAGTTTCTTGCCTTGTAGTGAGGAGAACAGACCATAAATAAGTAAATAAAGATAATTTTGAATTTCAAAATTTTTATAAAAGACACAAACACAGGGATATAATGGAGAGTAGTAATATTAGTCGTCATTGTCATCTACTTAAAGTAGGATGATCAAGGAAGAGACCTTTAAGTGATGGGGGAGTATAAGTCTTCATTACTACTAATGAATAATGGGAAGAGATATGAGGGGATCTGAAGGAAGAGTGCTCCAGGCAGGAGGAACAGACAATGTGAAGATGCCAAAATTAGAACAAATTTGTATCTGAGGACAGAAATGGGGGCAGAATGAATGGGAAAAAAAGTGGAGAGGATGAGAAAGGTAGTAATGGGAGCAGAGGCTGGATCATGTAGACTTCATAAGCCATGGAAAGAAGTTTGGATTTTACATGTAGCTAGGAATCACTATAGTAAGTTATAAAGAGTAAAGGGCTATGATTCAGTCAATGTTGTAGAAAGCTCACCCTGATTTCTCTTCCAGTCTGAAGGCAAGACTGGAAGCAGAGACTCACAGGAGACTGATAGGGGGGGAAATGATGATAGTAGTAGAAAAGGAGCAAAGTGAATGTATTTGGGATATGCATTGATATGGAGGTTTACAGGCTTGCTGACAGACTGGATGTGGAGGCTGTGGGGATAAAAGGACTCTGAGATGACCACCACAGTTTTTGGCTTAAGCAATTGGTTGAATGGTGGGGCCATTTACTGAGATGGGGACTTATTTGTCCTTTGGGACCCTGGTGGTATATTTAGTACATGATTCTCTTTTTGAATTTTTCACACTGATTCATAATGAATTATTATATAGTCTCATTATTTCATTTATACTGTTAGTTTCTTGAGGACATGAAATTTGTGTGCATGTGTAGAGGTATTTCTGGTATCTGGTAGAGTATCTCATACATGTGGAATCAATAAATTCTGGTTAAATTGAATAGAAAGAGCCTGGGAGAAATGTTGGACTGGATGAAGCACAAGCTGAAATCAAGATTGCTGGGAGAAATATCAATAATCTCAGATATGCAGATGATACCACACTTATGGCAGAAAGCAAAGAAGAGCTAAAGAGCCTCTTGATGAAAGTGAAAGAGGAGAGTGCCTCACTGTTTGCAGATGACATGATCCTCTACATAGAAAACCCTAAAAACTCTACCAGAAAATTACTAGAGCTAATCAATGAATACAGTAATGTTGCAGGATATAAAATTAACACACAGAAATCCCTTGCACTCCTATACACTAATAATGAGAAAACAGAAAGAGAAATTAAGGAAACAATACCATTCACCATTGCAACAAAAAGAATAAAATACTCAGGAGTATATCTACCTAAAGAAATGAAAAACCTATATATAGAAAACTATAAAACACTGATGAAAGAAATCAAAGAGGACACAAATAGATGGAGAAATGTACCATGTTCATGAATTGGAAGAATCAATATTGTGAAAATGACTATACTACCCAAAGCAATCTATAGATTCAATGCAATCCCTATCAAGCTACCAACAGTATTTTTCACAGAACTAGAACAAATAATTTCACAATTTGTATGGAAATATGAAAAACCTCAACAGCCAAAGCAATCTTGAGAAAGAAGAATGGAACTGGAGGAATCAACCTGCCTGACTTCAGGCTCTACTACAAAGCCACAGTCATCAAGACAGTATGGTACTGGCACAAAGACAGAAATATAGATCAATGGAACAAAATAGAAAGCCCAGAGATAAATCCATGTACCTATGGACACCTTATCTCCGACAAAGGAGGCAAGGATATACAATGGAAAAAAGAACCTCTTTAACAAGTGGTGCTGGGAAAACTGGTCAACCACTTGTAAAAGAATGAAACTAGAACACTTTCTAGCACCATACACAAAAATAAACTCAAAATGGATTAAAGATCTAAATATAAGACCAGAAACTATAAAACTCCTAGAGGAAAACATAGGCAAAACACTCTCCAACATAAATCACAGCATGATCCTCTATGACCCACCTCCCAGAATATTGGAAATAAAAGCAAAAATAAACAAATGGGACCTAATGAAACTTAGAAGCTTTTGCACAACAAAGGAAACTATAAGCAAGGTGAAAAGACAGCCTTCAGAATGGGAGAAAATAATAGCAAATGAAGCAACAGACAAAGGATTAATCTCAAAAATATACAAGCAACTCCTGAAGCTCAATTCCAGAAAAGTAAATGACCCAATCAAAAAATGGGCCAAAGAACTAAACAGACATTTCTCCAAAGAAGACATACAGATGGCTAACAAAAACATGAAAAGGTGCTCAACATCACTCATTATCAGAGAAATGCAAATCAAAACCACAATGAGGTACCATTACACGCCAGTCAGGATGGCTGCTATCCAAAAGTCTACAAGCAATAAATGCTGGAGAGGGTGTGGAGAAAAGGGAACCCTCTTACACTGTTGGTGGGAATGCAAACTAGTACAGCCACTATGGAGAACAGTGTGGAGATTCCTTAAAAAACTGGAAATAGAACTGCCATATGACCCAGCAATCCCACTCCTGGGCATACACACCGAGGAAACCAAATCTGAAAGAGACATGTGCACCCCAATGTTCATCACAGCACTGTTTATAATAGCCAGGACATGGAAACAACCTAGATGCCCATCAGCAGACAAATGGATAAGGCAGCTATGGTACATATACACTATGGAGTATTACTCAGCCATTAAAAAGAATTCATTTGAATCAGTTCTAATGAGATGGATGAAACTGGAGCCCATTATACAGAGTGAAGTAAGCCAGAAAGATAAAGACCAATACAGTATACTAACACATATATATGGAATTTAGAAAGATGGTAACGATAATCGTATATGCAAAACAGAAAAAGAGACACAGATGTACAGAACAGACTTTTGGACTCTGTGGGAGAAGGCGAGGGTGGGACGTTCTGAGAGAATAGCATTGAAACAAGTATACTATCAAGGGTGAAACAGATCACCAGCCCAGGTTGGATGCATGAGACAAGTGCTCAGGGCTGGTGCACTGGGAAGACCCAGAGGGATGGGACGGAGCGGGAGGTGGGAGGGGGGATTGAGATGGGGAACACATGTAAATCCATGGCTGATTCATGTCAATGTATGGCAAAAACCACTACAATATTGTAAAGTAATTAGCCTCCAACTAATAAAAATAAATTAAAAAAAAGAAAGAGGAGAGTGAAAAAGTTAGCTAAAAACTCAACATTCAGAAAACTTAGATAATGGCATCCAGTCCCATCAGTTCATGGCAAATAGATGGAGAAACAGTAACAGATTTTATTTTTTGGGGCTCCCATATCACTGCAGATGGTGACTGCAGCCATGAAATTAAAAGACTTTCTCCTTGGAAGAAAAGCTATGACAAACCTAGACAGCATATTAAAAAGCAGAGACATTACTTTGCCAACAAAGTCTGTCTAGTCAAGGCTATGGTTTTTCCAGTAGTCATGTATGGATGTGAGAGTTGGACTATAAAGAAAGCTGAGTGCCTTAGAATTGATGCTTTTGAACTGTGGTGTTGGAGAAGACTCTTGAGAGTCCCTGGACTGCAAGGAGATCCAACCAGCCCATCCTAAAGGCAATCAGTCCTGAATATTCATTGGAAGGACTGATGCTGAAACTGAAGCTCCAATCCTTTGGCCACCTGATACGAAGAACTGACTCATTTGAAACGACCCTGATGCTGGGAAAGATTGAAGGTGGGAGGAGAAGGGGATGACAGAGGATGAGATGGTTGGACGGCATGACCGACTCAATGGACATGAGTTTGGGTAAACTCTGGGAGTTGGTGATGGACAGGGAGGCCTGGCATGCTGCAGTACATGGGGTCACAAAGAGTTGGACACGACTGAGCGACTGAACTAAGAGGAAGTTTGGTGTTGGAAGAAGTCATTTGTGACACTGGAAAGGATCAAATGGCACTTCTGATGAGACCCTGAAGCACAGTTGAGAGTAGCTATCTAACAACAGGGAAGAAGTAGAGAAAACAATGTATGTGAAAAGTAGGAAACAGGGAAAGGCAGAGTGTGGTCAGTGCATCATCCTGTTTGCTGGAGCCTATATGTGTGTGCTCAGTTGTGTCTGACTCTCTGCAATTCTTTGGACTGTAGCCCACCAGGCTTCTCTGTCCATGGTATTTCTCAGGCAAAAATACTGGAGGGGATTGCTATTTCCTTCTCTAGGGGATCTTCCTGACCCAGGGATTGAACCTGTGTCTCCTGAGTCCCCTGCATCTCCTGGATTGGAGGAGGATTCTTTACGCACTGAGCTATCAGGGAAGCCTCCTGGCTGGAGCATAGAGTGTGTGAAAGAGAACATTGGGAGGTAAAGTTGTGGAGGAGACTGAATCTAGTTCAGGGAACACTTCCAAAGCCAGGCCAAGAAATCTGAGCTTTCTTTCATAGGCACTGGGGGGTGGGTGGGACTTGGAAGGTTTCGGAGGACAGAGTCTTGAAAACTGTCAGAATTGGGCATTTGGACGTTAAATCAGGCATAGCACGCAAGAGGACTCCCACTTTCTCTGGTTGAAGTATCTTTCTTTAAAAGTAGCTCCTATGGTCATGATGATAGCCATGACTTTCTTAACCTTTCATCTATATTATTTCATCTTTCATTGGGTTGTCTGATGAAGAAACTACATCTCTTTTCACTAAGGGCTTTAGTTTGATTATCATACCATATCAAATTATGTTTCTGTGCTTTTTTCTCATGCCATTGTTTTTGCACACATATCTCAAGATTTGCCTTTCTCTTTCTTCCCCTATCTGCCCCATCATTTTCACAAGACAGGTCTCAGGTTTCTTATCTGAGTCACCTGGCCAAGGGGTGGGTGACCAGTTCAAGTTCTGCTGAGCACAGTGCCACACACCGGCCATCCTGCATCTGATCATCACATAGCCCAGGACACTGAAAGTCACATCAGTCATTCCATAATCTCAGTTCTGCTCTTTGGAAAACCATTTTTTTTTTCATCTCTAGCATGAAAACGTGCTGTTATAAAGCTTTCCTTCTAACCACAGAGATCCCTCTCTCTCTCTTCCAAGTAGCTTCCTGATTCTTTCTTTCAAAGGTATTTCCCTTCTTGTCACAGTTGTACTAGCATTCAAAGCAGATCCATCCAAGCAGAAAGTCCCTTTTCATCACTTTTATACCCGTGACTTCTTCCAAACTCACTCCATGTGGTTCACACACATACAACCAACAGATGTGGAGCTTGGGACTGTCAGATTGAACCAAAAGACCAAAAGAATCATTCTGACTATACAGTTATATGGGGAAAAAAATCACTTCTCAACTACAATTAAACTATTCATCTTTTTCCTTTTGGGGGTCCTAGATGATATCATTCTCACTGTTGTTATGAGTTTCACATAAGTGAAGAATTAAAGTTGTTTTGAAAAATGCCTTAACCACCAATTGAATGTTACAAATGCATTGATGTTTTAAGCTTCAAAATAAAAGTCTACTGACATGCCATTAAAATAATAACTTTCAAGTACTTTCCCTTTATTTAAGAAATATTGTTTTCTATGTATTTATTCCATAAGAAACAGAAAGGCCAAAGAATAATGTAAAAATAAATGTCATTCTTTTTCTATGCATGTGCATTAATTTTTATAAAAATAAGATTATATAGTACAGACTATTTCATGATATGCTTTTTCACTTAACACTATATTGTGAGCATAATGGATACTATGTTTTTATTAGGCTGTAAAATATTTCGCTGTCATATAGCTGTGTCATAATTTAATTAATTCCATTTTATGGGATATTTAGATTGCCCTCCTTTTGCTATTGAAGGCAAAAATATCCATGCAGTAAAATCTTTGAATATATGTATGAAAAATTTCAATGATAAATTCTTAGAAAGCTGAGTCAAAGGGTATTGGAAGTATTATGATCTTTGCTATTTTTGATGTTTTTAGTTTAAGACAATAAACTGAGAGGAAATTGCATCCCTGCTTCACAGGTTGAGGTTAGAAGTAGTCCGGAATTGTCAGGCACATACATGTAAAAGCTTGCTCTACCGTCATCTTTAGAATACTCCAGTTTGTAAATAGCAGAAATTACATTGTAGATTTGTTTATGAAAACTTCAAAGAGTAAAAAGCCTATTTGCTAGTTACTCCTTACAAGTATAACTGGTGGAAATTAATAATAATTAGGTATCATATGCAGGAATTTCCTTCCTTAGTGCAGGAACTATATTTCTGCTTAAGAGGTTTTTGAGATTGGAAAGAACTAAAATTGGGAAATAAAACAAGCGAACTTTTAACAATATAGTGTGTTCATTTTTTTTCTTTGATTTGTTTATATTTTTATTGTTTTAAACTCAGGACAGTGGTTGACTACAGGAGTCATATCTACCTATTGTCTCAATATAAGTTTCTCAGGAACCTTCCTGGGATGATTTGATGCCCTCTGGTCCAAAGAAGTTATTAGCAGCCCCAAGTGGAATATGTAACAGTGAATATACTTCATGAAACTTATCCCCCAACTATCCTTTCTTGGTTTATTTACTTAGCATGGTTTTCCACTTCTCAACATCTGACCACACTTGCCTTTCCAGGCTCATCTGCCACTCCTTCCTTCCCCACAACCTCCTATATTCAAGTCACTCCAGACAGCTTGCCATTCCTGCAAGACTGGCGCTCTTCCATATCTCCTCACCTTGATTAATGCTATCCCCAAGGTCTTGAATGCTTGCCCTCCTTTCATCATGGAAACAAAGATGGGACCTACAAATTTCACTTCTGCAAAACCTGCCCAGCTTCCTGCACTAGAATTATGGCTCTTTTATATTCATTGCTTCCTACTCTCTTTTCCCACAGCATTTGGTTAAAATTGTTTTGTTTGGATTTATGCTGAGTTCTATATATTTCTCTGTCTCAGACTATACTGTATAAAATCCTCAGGACAGGCATCACTTCCTATAGTTATTTCTATATTTCCTGTATTCAGCTTTTATTCTTTAAATGCTGACACGTGGTGCTTAATAAATGTTTGCAATGTGAATGGGATAAATTCCCATAAATTATATATTTCTGTTCTCAGTATTCCATTTTAAGTGTCCTGAGTTATTTCAGATGCATATGGTACATCACAAACTGTAAGTTGACCTTTGCTTGGCTCAACAACCGCACTCTTTCATTTCTGCTGCCTCTTAAGTAACTCTCATTCCCAAATGCTTAACATTAATACTCTATGGCATTTCATAAAATCAGTGAGATATTCCATAAAAAGTCTTTGATTATTAAGAAAAATGGTAATTCCCTTGGCTAAGGCTTACAGTAAAATTCAAGACAAGAGAATCATTAAAATCAATCACTGTGTGACATAATGAGGGCAAACCTTTGTCAACCTTTGGTTATGTATAAGAGCCTACGTCATTAAACCCTGATATTTACCTTACTTGCATTGTTTAGAGGTGCCCTTCTCAAGCTGTTCTGATAATAATTCTTGACTGTGTTGATGGCTTAACTTGCATCACATCATGTGTTCCTTACAGCAATCCTAAAAATCTGTTTTCAAGATTAAAAAACCTCTGAGGCTTAGAGAGGGAAAGTTAACTTGTCCCAAGTTACATACTAACAGATGGTGGAGCTGATATTCCTGATAAATGATCATGTAGATTTTGAGTTGTCACTTCCAGTGACAGGCAAATCATTATGTTATTGAAAACAACTTTTTGAGGGTTAGGGCTTTAAAAAATATTGAACTGAAGTATGTAGCTTTCAGCTCTTGGTCACTTCTATATTCTAAATAGACATGTGGGAAGGTCTAATTCTTCCTTCTTATGATAGCCCTATTAATAAAGGCAGTTGCTGTTTTCTCAATTATGTTTTGAGACCCAATATCATCAGCTCTTTCAGGTGTTCGTCATGTGACCTGACCTTCCCAGATCTCACATCCTCCTCATTGCTCTTCTTTGGACAAGCTCCAGTTGTGTCAATCTTTGCCCCTCTTAAGACTCAACGAAGCCTAGAACTGAACACAATGGCCCGGGTGTTTTCTAACTAGCACAAACTGCAGTGAAACTATCACCTCCTTAGTTCAGGTACTTTACTTCTATTAATGCAGTCTGAAATTGTGTTACATTTCTTGGCAACTAAACACTTATTGGTTCACTTGCTGTCAACTAAAACCCTAAGTGATTTTTTTATGTGACTTATGAAATTTATGACCTTAGGAAATTTATGAACAGGAAAGCAGTTTATAGACTATAAACTACTATACTAATATTATTTATTGATAATAGCATAAATGGAAGATTTGACCTATATTTAAAGTGAAAAAGTTCACAGAATAAATTATAATTTGTGGATATTCTTACTGCCTTCTAAAAATCTCCATATCATTAAAAAAAACAAGGTTACATTAATCTGGCTGCAAATAGTAGAGGGAAATCTCTCACGCATAGACTCTAATGTTTCTAAAACAATCCAGTACTCAACATCAACCTAAAAACAAGGAAACACAATTCTTATTATACAGGGTGATCTGGACAACTACTATGAGGTCAGAATGTTTATACTTAGAGCAGAGTCTCTTTATTAAATACACATATGTAAATTATAGCATTTTATAGCTGCTTGAAGGAAAATAGCCATCCTATTTTCAGAAAACAGAAAGTGCTCTGCCTCAAAACTCAAGTCCACTATTCATTTCAGTTCAAAAACTTTTACTAAGCAGACAGTATGTACATGGTATCATAGAGGTGCTTTGAAAGATGTAAATGCAGTGGGATTCCTGCCTTCAGTCTGGGAGAGGAGCCTGGTACTTAGATACATACATAGATAGAAATACTTTTATCATGCAAAATCATTATTAATAAACCCACTTTCATATTTATGCAACATTCTATGGAATAATAATGATCATTTAGGAACAAGATTGGTTATCTTTAAGTTATCTGTAATTTTCAGTTATTTTAGGTAGGCTTCAAGTTTTCCATATAGCCAGTAATAGCATAGAGGTACCGCTACTGATAAAGCTGTTCATCAATTCATCGAGCGTATCCTGAATATCAAATTCAGGAAACTCTAGTAACTGATGTATTTATGGGAAATGAGAATTAATAAGGCTATGCTGGAAGGCAGGGGCCAAATGCAATGAGCCTTTTATGTTCAAGTGGAGCATATGTTGTTTTTGTTTAACTGCTGTGCTTCTCCACACCCTCCTGGTAACTGAGCTCTCTCTTCCAGGAGAGGACCCTCTGCACGTGGCTTGGAGAGGCAGAATGACCCAAGCTCCTTCATCCTTCACCCAGATACAAGGATGGGCACATGACCTAGCCCTAGGCAATAAGAGGACACTTTCTCTCAGGCCTTAGTGATTGGTACAGGGCAGGCTTGTGACCCAAGCCAGGCTAATCAGGGTGCTGTCCTAGGCTTTTCTGTTAGAGCTATTGGAAAACAATTCTTTCTGGAGGCGTAGCTAGAATGGCTACAACAGAAGGGAGGTTTGGGGAGAGGGAGGCTTCTTAGTGCATCTTGATGTCAAGTGGAGACAGTCTGAGGAAAAATCCAACATAGAGATTCCCTGATGGCACCACTTGCCACTGAATGAAGCCAGGTCTATGTCAGCTAATAAATACTATTTATTGTTTAGTTAGTTTGAATTGGGTTTTCTTGTTTCTAACTAAAAAACTTATGTTATTATAAGGGTTTGATATCATTCAAAACAACAACCCAATTAAAAAATGGGTGCAGGACCTAAATAGACATTTCTCCAAAGAAAGTATACAGATGGCCAACAAATACATGAAAAGATGCTCAACATCTCTAATTATCAGAGAAATTCAAACCAAAACCATCAGTACAATGAGATATCACCTCACACCAGTCAGAATGGCCATCATCACAAAATCTACAAACAATAAATGCTGGAGAGGGTATGAAGAAAAGGGAACCCGCTTGCACTGTTGGTGGGAATGTAAGTTGATACAGTCAGTATGGAGATTCCTTGAAAAATAGAACTACCACATGATCCAGCAATTCTGCTACTGGGTGTATATCCAGGGGGGGAGACATAATTCAAAAAGACACAAGCACCCCAGTGTTCACCGTAGCACTATTTACGATAGCCAGGGCATGGCAGCAACCTAAACGTCCATCAACAGAGGAATGGACAAAGAAGATGTGGTATATATGTACAATAGAATATTCGGTTCAGTTCAGTCGCTCAGTCATGTCCGACTCTTTGCAACTCACTCATAAAAAGGAACAAAATTGGATCGTTTGTAGAAATGTGCCTGGACCTAGAGACTGTCGTATAGACTGAAGTCAAAAACAAATACTGTATATTAATGCATATATGTGGAATCTGAAGAAATTGGTATAGACAATAGCAATGTATTGTAAATAATTACAAAGCAGAAATAGAAACATAGAAGTAGAAAACAAATATGGTTATCAAGAAGGAAGGAAGGGGGTGGGATGAATTGGGAGATTTTTATTGACATGTATACACTATTGATACGATGTATAAAATACATAACTAGTGAGAACGTACTCTATAGCAGAGGGAACTCTACTCAATGCTCTGTGGTAACCTAAATGGGAAGGAAATCCAAAAAGAGGGGACATATGTATATAACTGTTTCACTTTACAGTAGAAATTAACACAGTGTTGTAAAGCAACTCTACTCCAATAAAAATTTTAAAAAATTGATATGATGACATTCATATCAAAGTCTAAGTATTATATATATATATTTGATATTTGTGTATATGTATGTATATATACCTACATGTCTATGCATACATACCCTCCCTCCCCCTACCCACCACATGTTATACAGGCTACAATATTGTACTCAGTTCACAATTTAAACTTTATGCAATTTCAACCTCATCTTTAGCAAAGTTTGTCTCTTAAATGGCAACCCACTCCAGTATTCTTGCCTGGAGAATCCCATGGGCAGAGGAGTCTGGCGGGCTGCAGTTCGTGGGCTCACAAAGAGTCGGACATGACTTAGTGACTAAACTACTACTACTATATTCTGTATGTAAAATAGATTTTTATCAGTATTCTTACTGACGAAGATGCTTTGAGAATAAATGAGCTAAAATTAACTGAGACAGAGGATTTTTAATAGATGCTGACTGATTATTTAACATATACTAGTGACCTGAGAAAGTAGGCTTATGAGGCCTCCACACATCCATCCCTTAATTGTGGCAAGCTCCAGTGCTTCTTTAGCTTCTAATTTTGGATGAATATCCAAATTCTGAAACTATCCAGCTCTCTATTCACTAAAATAGAGAACACTGCAATCTTAAACCTCGCTTCAAAATTATTCTTCACAAAATTTTATGATGTATCAAAATAAGTTATGTCTGAAGTAAATTTTCTAATTTTAGGACCACTTTAGAAACCACTCTAATGTAGAATAATCTCCAGTACACTTACTGGTAAAGACATATTCCAAAAGAAGGAAGTAATTTGCAAGTTTTTTTTTTTTCCCCTGACTGAACGAGCCTCTAAAAACAAATACTCATCTATAATGCATGGAGTTTATTTTAAAGCAAAAATTGTATCACATTTTGCCATGACTAAATAATTATATTTTCTACTTTCTTCTTCCTCCTCTCCAGATCTAGTAATATTTGAATTGATCCACATAAAAATTACATTGAATTTTTCCAACAATTTAATAAAATACAGTAATGGCGTTAATATTGTAGATGGTCTACACATACAAACTAAGCCACCTTAGTAGATCTGATGAGTTAAATTAGTCCAATTTCTTATTTTAAAAAAGTAAACAACCAATATCATTTTTTCACTGATTGATCAAACTGAGCTTTGCATATAGTACCCAGAAGAGGCCTGAAGCATCAGAAAAGATGAAAGCTTTGCCATGACCTGTACTAAAACTTGATTACTTAAAGTAGCTAGAGGCCTGGTTGGGCCCAATACATGCAAAGTTGAATGTTAGTCCTGTGAAGATATTTGATCCCTACAGCAAACAGGTACCAATATTCAAAGGGTTGCTTTGTTTTGATACTTTAACAAACCAGGCTATACAAACTCCATGTAGAATTGGGTCAAAACAAACTCAGTTTAGGAGGTTTGTTAATTATTTGTCTATATAATACAGTAACAAGCAGAAGATATTAAGAAGAGGTGGCAAGAATACACAGGAGAACTGTATAAAAAAGGTCTTAATGACCCAGATAACCATGATGGTGTGATCACTCACCTAGAGCCAGAGATCCTGGAGTGAAGTCAAGTGGGCCTTTGGAAGCATTACTATGAACAAGGCTAGTGGAGGTGATGGAATTACAGCTGAACTATTTCAAATCCTAAAAGATGATGCTGTTAAAGTGCTTCACTCAATATGCCAGCAAATATGGAAAACTCAGCAGTGGTCACAGGACTGGAAAAGGTCAGTTTTCATTCCAATCCCAAAGAAGGGCAATGACACAGAATTTTCAAACTACTGTACAATTGTGCTCATTTCACATGCTAGCAAGGTAATGCTCAAAATCCTTTGTGCTCATCTTCAACAGTACATGAACCAGGAATTTTCAGATGTACAAGTTGGATTTAGAAAAGGCAGAGGAACCAGAGGTCAAATTGCCAACATCTGTTGGATCATAGAAAAAGCAAGAGAATTCCAGAAAAACATCTATTTCTGCTTCATTGACTACACTAAAGCCTTTTACTGTGTGGATCAAAGCAAATTGGAAAATTCTTAAAGAGATGAAAATTTACCAGACCACCTTAACTCCTCCTGAGAAACCTGTGTGCAAGTCAAGAAGCAACAGTTAGAACTAGACATGGAACAACAGACTGGTTCAAAACTGGGAAAGGAGTACATCAAGGCTGTATATTGTCACCCTGCTTATTTAACTTATATGCATAGTACATCATGAGAAATGCCAGGCTGTGAAGCTCAAGCTGGAATCAAGGTTGCCAGGAGAAACTCAGTAACCTCAGATATGCAGATAACACCACCCTAATAGCAGAAAACGAAGAGAAACTAAAGAGCCTTTTGATGAAGGTAAAAGAGGAGGGTGAAATACCTGGCTTAAAAGTCAACATTCAAGAAACTAAGATCATGGCATCCAGTCTCATCACTTCATGGCAAATAGATGGGGAAATAATGGGAACTGTGAGAGACTTTATTTTCTTGGGCTCCAAAATCACTGCAGACAGTGGTTTCGGCCATGAAATTAAAAGACCCTTCCTCCTTGGAAGGAAAGCTATGACAAACCTAGATAGCTTGTTAAAAAGGAGAGATATCACTTTGCTGACAAAGGTCTGTATAGTGTAACCTATGGTTTTTCTGGTAGTCATGTACAGATGTGAGAGTTGGACAACAAAGAAGGCTGAGAGCTGAAGAATTGATGCTTTTGAACTGTGGTGCTAGAGAAGACTCTTGAGAGTCCCTTGGACAGCAAGATCAAACCAGTCAATCCTAATGGAAATGAACCCTGAATATTCATTAGAAGGACTGATACTAAAGCTGAAGTCCAATACTTAGGCCACCTGATGAGAAGCGCCAACTCATTGGAAAAGACTGACGCTGGGAAAGATTGAGGGCAGGAGGAGAAGGGGACAACAGAGGATGAGGTGGTTGGATGGCATCATCAACTCCATGGACATGAGTTTGAGCAAACTCCAGGAGATAGTGAAGGACAGGGAAGCCTGGTGTGCTGCAGTCCATGGGGTCACAGAGTCGGACATAGCTGAACGACTGAACAACAACAATATAATACACTTTCAAATGTTAAACATTCAACAAGTGCAGTTTTTTTGTAATGCCAAATGTCTGTCTCTGTGTCTGTGTTTTCATATACACAACTAATAAATATCAGAATTAAGAGCAAATTAGAAATCATCCTTAATACCTAAACTACATCCCTGGCTATATATTAAAATTAACTGAGAAACAAAAACAAAAAAAACCTATGCCACCTCAAGAGATTCTGATTTATAGCCTGAGACAGGGTCCATATATATATATATATTTTTAAGTTTCTCAGGTCATTCTAATATGTAGCTGATTTTGAGAATGACTGGTCTAAACTTTCTAATCTTTAAGGTACTGTTTACAGAGAAAGTGTTATTTAGCACATCAGGGATTGAACACTCAAAAGCCACCAAGGCATCACATAGCTAAAGCAATATGGCTGGAAAGTGAGAGGAGCTGTTGGGGACTATGGCAAACCAGGAGAGACTCAGCTAAAGGGGACATTTACTGCTTAGCTCCTGCTACTTGTCATATAGGAATACAGGCAGTACTTTCAGATCTTTTGTTTTTCTTTAAAAAGAAAGAAATTCTAGATATTTTTATGATAAAATGTCCCTTCTTTTAAAGCAGCCAACCATATCTGGGTGTCACCAATTTTCTCTTCTGGTTTAATTCTCTTTTGCCATGTAAATATATTACTGTTATATGGTTGTGGATGGTTTCAAAATTTGTTTTTGTTTTAGCTGCATTTTAATTAAGTCATCAATTATCTTTCTACCAAGTATTTCTTCCTAACTAGATCAAGGATTTCTTATTTATTTGATTTTTTTATTGAGGCATAATTGCCATGCAACATTATATTAGTTTCAGGTGTGCAATATAAAGTTCTGGTATTTGTATATATTGTGAAATGATCACAAGTCTAGTTAAAATCCATCAACATATAGCTATAGAAATGGACCAAGGCTTTCTAGCTATGACTTTGCATAACAGAAGCATATGATGAATCCACTACTCTTTATATCTTATATAGTTAAAATAGAAGATTTGTCTATGATTCACTTTTTTCCATGTTATTAATGGCATAATTTTATCTCTTTCTATTCATATCTCTCCTACTGTACCAATAGAAAAGCTGATGTGTGATACTAGAATTCTTTCTTCAGTTTCAACTGCAATAATTTTTTATAGACATCACTTAATATTTTTCATTTGTAGTTTTTCCTTTTGGGAACAAATAAATGTTATCTCTGGCAATTTGAATTATATCAATAAAGTTTAGTTTTTTTCCTAAAGAACACATATTTTCTTATTCTACCATATCCAGTAACACCACTTGGCTTTACTGTTGCTAATACATATACCCATACACGAATGAAAGCAGCTTCTTTATCTTTCCTTAGAGATATAAAAATCTTATGTTATACCAATACCCATAAATATGTTACACAAATACTAATAAACATATGTTTACCTAAGGTGGATGCAGTACTTTGAATTGTCCCTGTAAGAGCACCGAGGTTCTCATTTTCTACCATAGCAGACAAACATGGAGTGGACAGGTTTGTGAGTGAATTACTGAGAAATTTCATATAAGCCATGAAGATAGGAACTGACACAAAAATTTCCTTCATGAATTATGCTTAAAAAGCCTATTCATAGTTTGAAAAGTTCTAGCATTTATTTGAGGCCTACAATGACTGTAAAGAAGTTTGGGAATTTGTACTGACAGAAGGACACAAAATGAACTGATAGGTGAAGATGTGATTTACTTGCAAAAGATTTTGTCTTTTGAGTATGTCCTCAAACTGAGTTGTGTATGTGATTAAAGTTTTTCTGTCTGAGATCAGTTAAGGTTTTGATATGAATTAGAGTATCTTGAAAAGGACAGAGTGATCTTTGAAGACCTCCTTGTGTGAATGCAGACTTAAACCAATTAGAAAATGCCCAGATGCCCAGAGTAGATGATAATTGAATAATATTTAACTTAATAGTGGTAAAAACTATGAATAGTTATAAATAGATGTAAATTCAACCAATTCATGATTGATTTATAAAGCTGACTTGATAAAACAGGAGAACTAAATAAACTTTTCTGTGAAATTCCACCATTTGTGGATTCACTTAGAGGAAGGAGGCCATAAACTCCTTGAAATATGAACTTGTTAAAGGGCAACATTTTCCTTCTTCTGCTATGGCAGAAAAAAAAATTATAGAACTTGAGGTTTTCGATATGTTCATCTGTGTACATATAACGTACATACATGTAAGCATGCATACACAACTGTTGTTACATGAGTGAATATATAATGTACATATACCCATATGTGGCTTTCTCTCTCTTTCCTTTTCTATTTCCTTCCTCCATTCATTCCTTTCTTCTTGGTAAAAAATAAATAAATGAACATTCAGTGCTTTAATGAAGTCAACTTTTGCGAGAAGAAAACATTTAATCAATAATTAGTATTTACTGATGTTTTACCTAAAGGTATTATTTAAAAACATAACAGAATTTTATTTTTCTTTTTGCAGGAAAGTAGGATGCAGGAAGTATAGGATGTTTAAATATTTTATGATCCTCTCTAGATGTTTTTCATAGACTCATAGAAAGCCAGACCTGGAAGAAACCTAATATAGTATATAGATTAAATTCCTTATTTTGTAGATAGGAAGACTGAAGCTCTTACCAGCTAAGGATCTTCCACAGGCAACTAGGATTTAAACTCAGACTTTCTGACTCCAAGTCAGTAGCTCAGCTCTATGAAACAACCAATTTAAACAAGACAAAATGAGTCTACAATTCTCAGCATAAGGTTAATTAAAAAGAAAAAAAGATCCTCTTCGTTTGGTGAAAAAGTCAGCCAGAGTAGTAACATAGAGTTAAAGAGATTATATTTTTGTTCATTTGTTTACATTTTCAATCAGTAGTTCTAATGAGATATATATCATTTAACCCATAATTTCCACTATAATAAAGCAAAAGAGTCATGTCCAACCCTTTGAGACCCTATGGACTGTAGCCTGCCGGGCTCCTCTGTCCATGGAATTCTCCAAGCCAGAATACTAGAGTGGGTAACCATTCACTTCTCCAGGGAATCTTCCCAACCTTGGGATCGAACCCAGGTCTCCTGCACTGCAGGGTGGATTCTTTAACAACTGAGCCACCAGGGAAGCCCGAGAATACTGGAGTGGGTAGCCTATCCCTTCTCCAGGGGATCTTCCCGACTCAGGAATTGAACAGGGGTCTCCTGCATTGCAGGTGGATTCTTTACCAGCTGACCTACCAGGGAAGCCCAAAGAACTGTGGTTAGAACACATATTAGGTATTAGCAAATTCTAAGTTCTGATTATACCTGGCACTTACTAACTGAGTGACCTTGGGAGATAGAAAACTCTCTGAGCTTTAGTTTCCTCACTGGCAAATTGGGTATATTAGCATTTATCAGAGTGTTCGTCTGAGTATTAAGAAAGATGATGCACCCAAAGTGCCTAGCTCTGATGCTCAATAAAGTTCAACACTTCGCCCCTAAAATTTTAATAGCAATTGATAAGAAGGTGGTTAATGAACTTTCTGGGGTTATACTGAGATGACTGGTTGATATCTGAAATTACTTATAAGGTTGGACAACCATAAAAGAATACCGTTTTATTTTTGTTTCACATTAGACATGTGGTTTTAGGTCCACTGATCATTTGGTAGCTCTCTTGTACTCATTCTTGGCTTGTAGTTTCCAAGGTAAACTTCATGTTCCTTTCATTTCCCTAGTCTGACACATAAGGTGGTTATTAAGTGCTTGTTGAATGAATGTCACTGAACTTTTCATTAGGCATATGCTCAGTGCACATATTCACACAGGGGAGCATGTGTGAGTATAAACTCAGGGACAGGCACTTGGCCCATTTTGTTCACAGCTGAACCCCCAGTGCTTATAGCAGTGCTTACCACATAGTGAGTGCTCAAAAAATATTTGTTGAATAAATTAATGAAACTGTATGTGTATACCATCCCATTTTATATACCGTAGGAAGCAAGCTGTTAATGGTTCCTGTTTTTAAAAAGCACTTGCTTATACCAATGCATCCAATGAAAGATTAAAAAACAACAGAATAATTGAAACAATTGTCTCTACTTCTACTGTTCAAGTATTCATATTTGTACACTGTTTTTAGCTACTACCATTAGGAGAGAAAAAGTGAGATCATTTCTAAAACTAAACTAAAATTTAAAATTCTGTTCTTAAAGTCTTTCCACAAAGAAATTACACCACATGTCCTTACTATTATATCAGAAAGGTGGTTCTGCATGTTTGTGACCTTTCCTAAGTTAATAAACAGTAAGTAAGAAATGTTATTCAAGTTTTGCTTGGTTTACATGTTTGTCTCCCCCTGTTCAACTGCAAGCTGAGATTAGGGACTGTGACTAGTTTGCATCTGCAGCTTCATCACTTGACACTGTTTGATATATACTTTAGGTGCTCAATAAATGCTTGAAGGAGGAAGAAAAATGTTTGCCTGAATGAAATTTACCTGAAGTACCAAAACCTCTATTAAAATACAATTTTAATGTCTTTTTCAAAAATTTTCCCATGCTCTCTTAAGTCAAAATCATTTTTCTTTTAATACATGATTACTTTTGGAATGCATTTGGTCATTTAATGACAACTGAAATAGATGAGTGCAGAAAAATAGCATCTATAATAAGGACAGGATTCTTTTGAGTGACCAGAGCATCACGTTGCCATCAAGAGTACAGTGGAGAGGACTAGCAGGCTGTCTTTCCAGTTCTTCTCTTATTCCGTGCCAACTGGGCCCTCGGTCTTATTGGTATCCAATAATCAGCCCGATTACAGCTAGCCCTGGGAGACATGACAGAAAGAGAGTCCTCATCTTGCATTAATTGCTCCTATTGAAACTATGCCACATCTCTCCAAGCTAGATGTTGCTTAGTATCCCTTTGATATGATAATGACATGCTTCTTAGCAGATGAATATGCAAATTAAAAGCAGTAATTTGGTGGCATGCACCTGCTGACACTGCACGGCTATGCTTATGTGCTCTGCTGTAACACTGCAGTCACACAAAAGCATCACAGAGGTAAAATTAAATTCTAATGTCGTATATATTAAACAGATGCTTCCACTTTTCTTTGTATATCTACTTTTACAGATTTTGCCATTGGAATCTCAGTTCTCTTCATGCAATTAATGGACATTGATGTGTCATACACACAAGCATACTCATTGCCATTTAAGGGGGCTGATTTTAAAGAGGTGGCTTACATATATGCACAGTAGAAGATGAACATTTCTTCTTCATAGCATAGAAGCTGATGACTTTACTCTTGTTTCACAAAGACCCTATTCATACATGAAATGCATCCTTGGGCTGCAAAGCTGAAAATCATGTTTCTATAGCAAAGATGTGCACTGAAATATACAGTTACTTCATATCGCCTATAAAGGATTCCAAAATGACTTGAAGAGGTTAGCAAAACATGCAGAATAAATACACTAAATTTCTCTGCTTCAGGCTAGCTGCAGTCTAAATGGTGATTGCTTAGGTGTGACTTGTAATTACCCTAGGAACCTAGAAGTCTTTATCACTGTGTCATGTGCACGTGGCTTAACCAGTCAGAATTAAACATTCTTAAGAATTTTATAAGGGGTGCTTCTTCTCTAGTTTTGTTTTTCCTACCCTTAAGCCTAGGTAGCATTCACACAGTTATGTATGTGTGTATACACACACACACACACACACACACACACATATATGACAGTAGCTGAGTTAATTTGGATTGAACTCCTTAATGATATACATACAGATTAAACATTTTTTTATAATGAGCATTTTATACTGTTTAATGATTATATATTAAGTAGATCAACTCCAATTTAATTAAATATCTCCCTATTGTTGGACATCTAAGTTTTTAGATTCTCCAATTATATACTTAATACCACAGTGAACATCTCCAAAACATATAGCATTTTCCTTCCTTTTGATTATTTCCCTAAAGTAATCTTCCAAAAGTGAGTTTTTCTTGATCAAAAATTAAGGCCATTTTTACAATAAAAAAATTTTTTTAACTCTGGAAAACTATTTGTTTTATTTTACAATGTTATGGTTTTTAGAAACTTAGCAAGAGGGACATTTTTATGATTACATGATTGGAGACACAATTTTCAATTTCTTTATACAGACATGTTACATGTTGCCATCTGTGTTGATTTAAACCTACTTTATATATTTTTGTAGAAATCATCTAGTAATCTCTCTATAATTAACTGGAGACTTCTATGAATTAGCTTCATTTTATAGCCCCTGGCTATTCTAAAAATATTTCTCCAGTTCTAGCTAGTTATTTACAGAACTATGAAGTTTTACATGTGGATGAAGTGACTCATTGCTACTTAATATTGCCACTTAAATATCTAGGAGTAAATACTACAGAGAAATATAATTCTTCTCTTAACCTTTCAGTCTTATGCTATATATAAATTATTAAACTGAGGGATAAGAGATTCAAGGTTATTTCTAATTGCATAAAAGTCATATTACTGATGAGGTTTGTGGAAATAAGTATCTGTTATATTTATACACAATTTAACTTTTTACCATAAGGAATTATGTTCTAAAATTTTCAATTGTAGTTCTTGAAAAATACATAAAGTGTGTGCAACAAGAAGGAGGTAAAATTGTGGTAATTTTTTAAATTTCACTTTCATTTGTATTGTTCAATAAATGACTAGTTTTGTTAGGTCATTTATGGATTTTTTAAGACTTCTATTTTAATTATTTAGCAGCCACATCATCAACAAAAGTTTTAACTTTTCAACAAAATAAAAACAGTCTATGCAATGACTTTGGATAATCTTGAAAAGAAGTGGGAAGTCATTCTACTCTTTTCTGTCTCATTTCTGCCTTTGAAATTGTTACAACTTTGATACCATTTTGAAGGGTGGGATATAAATTCTGAAACCCAGGTTTGCATATTATTGGAATAGTCCCTGTATTGAGAAACAGGAGACTCAGGTTTTAGATCAAACTCTGACATAATAAGGTGGGAAAGCATTTTATTTAACTTTCCTGGGCCTCACATTTTTACTGAAAGTAGTCATTCATTTAACAAAAATTTACTGGATACCTACTGTGTGCTGGGAACTGTTAAAGGTGATGGAGATATAGCAGGGAATAAAATAAGGGCCCTCTCTTACAGAACTTACATTGTAGTGTGTGAGAGAGAGATAATAACAAACAAGTACAAAACATGAGGTGCCTGGAGCTCCATATCCCTCCGTCTTCTCTGTCCTCCACCAGCAAGTCCTCAGAATGACTTCTCTAAGGGCAACCTCTGATTAAAGGTACATTTAAAATAAACAGGATAGAAAATATGAGTAGACTGACTACAAGTTCTGAAATTGAATCAATGATTTTAAAACTCCCAACAAACAAAATCCAGGACCGGATGACTTCACAGGTGAATTCTACAAAACATTTAGAGCTATCCTTCTGAAACCATTTTAAAAATTTGTAGTGGAAGGAATACTTCTGAACTTATTCTTTGAGGTCACCATCACCCTGATACCAAAACCGGATAAAGATACTACAAAAAGAAAATTACAGGCCAATAACACTAATGAACATAATGCAAAAATCCTCAACAAAATACTAACAAACTGAATCCAACAATGCATTAAAAGGATCATACATGATGATCAAATGAAATTTATCCCAGGAAGGCAAGGATTTTTCAATATCCAAAAATCAATCAGGGTGATATATGACATTAACAAATTAAAGAATAAAAACTATATTATCATCTCAACAGATACAGAAAAAGCTTTTGATAAAATTCAGTATCCATTTATGATAAAAACTCTCCAGAAAGTGGGCATGGAGGGAACATACCTCAACCTAATAAAGGCCATATATGACAAACCTACAGCTAACATCATATTCAATAGTGAAAAGCTGAAAGCATTCCCTCTAAGATTTATTGATTTTTAACTGAAGGATAATTACTTTACAATATTATGCTTGTTTCTGCCATATATCAACATGAATCAGCCATAGGTATACATATTTCCCCTCCCTCTTGAACCTCCCTCCCGCCCAACCCCCCCACCCCATCCCACACCTTTAGATTGTCACAGAGCCCCGGTTTGAGTTCCCTGAGTCGTACATCAAAACCCACTGGCTATCTATGTTACATTTGGTAGTGTATATGTTTCCATGCTACTCTCTCCATTTGTCCCACCCTCTCCTTCCCCCTGCCCCCTATGTCTACAGGTCTGCTTTCTATGTTGGTATCTCCACTGCTACCCTGCAAATAGGTTCATCCATGCCATCTTTCTAGATTCTACATAAATGCATTAATATACAATATTTGTTTTTTTCTTCCTGACTTACTTCACTCTCTATAACAGGCTCTAGATTCATCCACATTGTTAGAAGTGACTCATATGTGTTCCTTTTAATGGCTGAGTAATATTCCATTGTGTATATGTGCCACAGCTTCTTTATCCATTTATCTGTCAATGGACATCTAGGTTGCCTTCCATGTCATAGCTATGTAAATAGTGCTGCAGCAAACATTGGGATACATGTGTCTTTTTCAATTATGGTTTTCTCAGGGTATATGTCCAGTAGTGGGATTGCTGGGCAATATGGTAGTTCTATTCCTAGATTTTCAGGGAAGCTCCATACTGTCTTCCATAGTAGCTGTATCAACTTGCATTCCTACTGATAGTGCAAGAGGGTTCCCTTCTCACCACACCCTCTCCAGCATTTGTTGTTTGTAGATTTTTTGATGATGGCCATTCTGACTGGTATGAGATGATTTCTTATAGTAGTTTTGATTTGTATTTCCCTAATAATGAGCAATGTTTTGAGCATCTTTTTAATAATGAGCATCTTTTTATGTGTTTATTACCAGCTGTATGTATTCTCTGGAGAATTGTCTGTTTAGGTCTTCTGCCCACTTTTTGATTGGGTCACTTGTTTTTCTGGTATAGAGTTGCATAAGCTGGTTGTATAGCCTGTATATTTTGGAAATTAATCCTTTGTCAGTTGTTTCATTTACTATTATTTTCTCTCATTCTGAGGGTTGCATTTTTACCCTGTTTAATAGTTTTCTTTGCTGTGCAAAAGTTTTTAAGTTTACTTAGGTCACACTTGTTTATTTCCATTACTCTAAGAGATGGGTCATAGAAGATCTTGCTGTGATTTATGTCATACAGTGTCTGCCTACGTTTTCCTCTAAGAGTTTTACAGTTTCTGGTCTTACATTTAGATCTTTAATCCATTTGAGTTTATCTTTGTGTATGGTGTTAGAAAGTGTTCTAATTTAATTCTGTTATACATAGCTGTCCAGTTTTCCCAGGACCACTTATTGAAGAGACTATCTTTTCTTCATGTATATTCTTGCCTCTTTTGTTAAAGATTAGGTGCCCACTGGTGTGTGGGTTTATCTCTGGCCTTTCTATCTTGTTCTATTGGTCTAGATTTCTGTTTTTGTGCCAGTACCAAACTGTCTCAATGACTGTAACTTTGTAGTATAGTCTGAAGTCAGGAAGGTTGATTCCTCCGGCTCCATTCTTCTTCCTCAAGATTGCTTTGGCTATTCAGGGTCTTTCGTGTTTCCATAAAAATTGGGAAATTTTTTGTTTTAGTTCTGTGAAAATTTCCATTGGTTATTTGATAGGGATTGTACTAAATCTGTAGATTACATTTGGTAGTATAGTCATTTTCACAGTATTGAATCTTCCAATCCAGGAACGTGGAATATCTCCATTTGTTTATATCGTCTTTGATTTCATTCATCAGTGTCTTAGTTTTCTGTATACAGCTCTTTTTTTCCCTTAGGTAGGTTTAGTTCTAGATATTTTATTCTTTTTGTTGCAATGGTATATGGGATTGATTTCTTAATTTCCTTTCTTATTTTTTTGTTGTTAGTATATTGGAATTCAAGTGATTTCTGTGTACTACTGATTTTTTATCCTGCAACTTGACTAAACTCATTGATTAGTTCTAGTAGTTTTCTAATAGTATCTCTCAGTTTTTATGTATAGTATCAGGTCATCTGCAAACAGTGAGAGTTTTACTTCTTCTTTTCCAACCTGGATTCCTTTTATTTATTTTTTTCTTCTCTGATTGCCATAGCTAGGACTTCCAAAACTATGATGAATAACCGGCAAGAGTTGGCTCCTTTGTCTTGTTCCTGATCTTAGAGGAAATGCTTTCAGTTTTTCACCATTGAGACTTAAGTTTGCTGTGGGTTTATCATATATGGTCTTTATTATGCCGAGATAGGTTCCTTCTATGCACAGTTTCTAAAGAGTTTTTATAATAAATGGGTGCTGAATGTTGTCAAAAGCTTTTTCTGCATCTATTGAGATTATCATATGGTTTTTATATTTCAATTTGTTAATATGGTATATCTCATTGATTGATTTGCATATACACTCTTGTCATTTTTTGTTCAAGTCTTTGCCAGAGCAATCAGAGAAGGAAAGGAAATAAAAGGAATCTGAATTGGAAAAGAAGATGTAAAGCTGTCATAGATGACATGATACCAAACATAGAAAATCCTTAAAATGCTACCAGAAAACTATTCAAGTGCATCAGTGAATTTGGTAAGGTTGCATGATGCAAAATACATGGAAAATATGGAAATCTGTTGCATTTTTATACACTAACAATGAAATATCAGAAAGAGAAATTAAGGAATCAATCACATTTACCACTGTATCAAAAAGAGGAAAATATCTAGGAATAACCTTACCTAAGGAGGCAAAAGACCTGTACTCAAAAACTATAAGATGCTGATGAAAGAAATTAAAGATAACAGATGGAATGATTGGATCAGAAGAATCAATATTTTTAAAATGACTATACTACACAAGGTAATTTACAGATTCAGTGCAATCCCATAAAAAATTACCAATGGCATTTTTTACAGAACGGGAACAAAAATTTTTAAATTTGTATGGAAACACAAAAGACCCTGAATAGCAAAACACTCTTGAGAAAAAATAGAGCAGGAGGAATCATGCTCCTTGACTCCAGACTATACTACAAAACTACAGTAAGCAAAGCAGTATGGGCCTGGCACAAAAACAGAAATATAGATCAATGGAAGTAGACAGAAACCTCAGAAATAAACCCACACACTTATAGTCAGTTAATCTATGACAGAAGGGACAAGAATATACAGTGGAGAAAAAGACAGTCTCTTCAATAAGTGGTGCTGGGAAAACCAGACCGCTACATGTAAAAGAATGAAATTAGAACATTTTCTAATGCCATACACAAAATAAACTCAAAATGGATTAAAGACCTAAATGTAAGACCAGATATTTTAAAACTCCTAGAGGAAAACAGGCAGAACACTCTTTGACATAAATTGCAGCAGTATTTTTTTGGATCTGCATTCTAGAGTAGTGGGAACAAAAGCAAAAATGAATAAATGGGACCTAATTAAACTTAAATGCTTTTGCACAGCAAAAGAAACTATAAACAAAATGAAAACCTATGGAATGGGAGGGAATATTTGCAAATTATGTAACTCACAAGGGCTTAATTTCCAAAATAAACAGTGTATTCAGCTCAATATCCAAAAATATACAGCACAATAAAAAAATGGGCAGAAAACCTAAATTGACATTTCTCTAAAGAAGACATATGGATAACCAACAGACACGTGAAAAAATGCTTAACACTGCTAATTATTAGAGAAAGGCAAATCAAAACTATGATAAGGTACCATCTCACACTGGTCAGAATGGCCATCATCAAAAAGTCTATAAATAATAAGTTCTGAGAAAGGTGTGGAGAAATGGGAGCCCTCCCACACTCATTGGTGGGAATGTGAGATGGTGTAGCCACTATGGAGAACAGTATGGAGGTTTCTTAAAAAACTAGAAAGAGAGTTCCTGTGTGACCCAACAGTCCCACTCCTGGGCATATATCCAGAAAAGATGAAAACTCTAATTTTAAAAAGTACATGCATCCTAAAAGTTCTTTGCAGCACTATCTACAATAGCCAAGACATGTAAGCAACCTAGATGTCCATCAACAGATAAATGGATAAAGAAGATGTGGTATATACATAAAATGGAGTATTATTCAGCCATAAAAAGAATGAAATGATGCCATTTGCAGCAACATGGATGGATCTAGAGATCATCATACTAATTGAAATAACAGGAAGACAAATATGATGACATCATATGATATCACTTATAGTGGAATCTAAAAAAAATGATAGAAATGAAATTATATATAAAACGGAAATAGACCCACTGAAAACAAACTTAAGGTTTCAAAGGGGAAAGGTTGGGGGGAGGGATAAATTAGGAGTTTGGGATTAACAGAAACACACTACTATATATAAAATAGAAAAACAGCAAGGACCTACTATAGCACAGGGACTTATATTTAATCTTATAATAACCTACAATGGAAAAGAATCTGAAAAAGAGTATATGTATATATGTCTGTGTATATATATGTATATGAGGGGGCATGGCAACCCACTCCAGTGTTCTTGCCTGGAGAACTCTGTCGCCATGGACAGAGGAGCCAGGAGGGCTACAGTCCATGGAGTCGCAAAGAGTCGGACATAACAGTGACTAAGCACAGCACATATATGTATATATGGATAGGAAAGTCAAGTCATCATGCTGTAGACCTTAAACTTGTTGGAGGGCTGTGTGTCAACTATATCTCAATAAAACTGGAAGAGAAAAATAAAAAATATCCAACAATAAAGTAATCCTAGCTGCCAGTTATTGAGCACTTCCAGGCACTATTCTAAGTGTGTTAAACATATTTAGACACTTAAGCCTCACAATAACATATGACATCAGAGCCATTATAATACCTTTTTTACATGAGGAGAGGAGACAGAGAGGTTTAGTGACTTTTTCATGGTCACACAGCAAATAAATGTGAGTGTTGGATTTGAACCTGGCATATGGCTTCAGAGCCTTTATCTTAGACATTACATGATAGTATAGTATAGTATAGTATGGTATAGTATAGTGAAGTCGCTCAGTCGTGTCCGACTCTTTGCGACTCCATGGACTGTAGCCTACCAGGATCCTCAGTCCATGGGATTCTCCAGGCAAGAATACTGGAGTGGGTTGCCATTTCCTTCTCCAGGGGATCTTCCCGACCCAGGGATCGCACCCAGGTCTCCTGCATTGTAGGCAGACGATTTACCGTCTAAGCCACCAGGGAAGCCCAATACTGACTCACTAGTATTTATCTAGTTGATTGCTGCCTCCTCCTTAAATCACTTTCTTTGTTTAACGTTCAGAACACTATGCTTTCCTGAACTTTCCCCCTATCTTCTTGACCTCTCCTTCTCATTCTTCTTTCTTGCCTGTTCCTCTTTCTGGCTTTCCTAAATATCAACACTGGAGTGCCCCAGAGCCACATTCTTCAGTATCCTCTCTTTATTCACTTCCTTGGTGATCTGGTAACATTTCTCATGATCAAATGACTTGTGAATTCTGACAACTCCCAAAGTTTTACCTCCAAACCAATATTTTCACTGAAAGCCAGACCTGAGTATCCAAATGTTTACTTGACATCTCCACATTGAAATACACTATCTCAAACAGAAAAACTGAACCAAACTCCTGATGTCTCCCTTCCACCACCATAAACCAGTTTCTCTTCTCTGGGTTTCTTGTTCTTCCTTAAACATGCCAGGCATACTTGGACTTATGGGCCATTTTTCATTTTTCATGTCTTGTGAAAGAAAGTAAGTTTTGCTTCTTGATATTCACTTTAAGAGTAAGGAAGAACTTTTTCTAAAAACTTGCTGCAAAATTCTCTGTGTCTCTCTGCCCCAAGAATTTTGACCAATCACAGATTGAGAGGGCGGGGCTTAAGATTACCTTTTGGTTCAATCAGACTCATCCCTGGGGCTGAAGGTGGGGTCAGCTTTTCTTGAGACAGGCTGTGGAGGTGGTGGGAGGGGAAAGCAATACTGCAGAAATCAGTGCTCTGGAAGGATGAAATGCTAGATGGGCAGTTAACAGTGTCCACCACAGACATCTCGGAGTAGAAGTGCTGGCTCTAATGATACTACATTACACTGGAACTCTGCCATTAAAAATAAATTACTAATCTGATGACTGAGAAATTATATCTAACTTCTGATCTAATTTCCATTTCTCTGAGTGCTACTGAATTGGAATACATTTTTATTTGTTAATTAATCATGTATGCTTCCTCTTTTTAAGATTGTTTGATCATATTCTGCTGATTTTTTTCTGTGGGGTGGTTATCTTTTTCTTAAACATATCCTATATGGAATCCTTTGTTTTATGTATATATATATATATATATGTGTGTGTGTGTGTGTATATATATATGTGTGTGTGTGTGTGTGTGTATATGTATACATATATATAGCAAATATTTTCTCCAAATATACTGCATGTGACAAATTTGCTTGTGGGTATTTTTTGGATCATACATAGGTTTTAAATTTTATCAAATCTATCAGTAATTTGATTCTTACCTTTTAGTTTTTCTCCTAACAGTGCATGTCCTGCTCCAGTATTATAAAAATATTTTCCTGTATTTAATGGTTTAAAATGCAATTTTTATGATATCTTAAATTTGCTTATATGGACTTTCCATTCTAATATTCCATTTATTTATTTATTTTTCTGCTCCCAATATCAATCTCTTTTAATTTCTTAACATGTCCTGTTATTTTAGAAGGTTTAAAAATATACTTTACCTCCATTTTTCTTTACACTATTGACTATTCTCACCTACAGATATATATTAAAATTAAATATATATTTTATTATATTAATATATTAATTATATTTTAAATTAAATATACATATTTAATTTAAATTTAACATATAAATTAAATATGTATATATTAAAATATATTAAAATGAATTAACTTTTAAGTTTTGTTTGGTATTGCATTAAATTGCAGATTAATTTGAAAAGACTTGTGAGCTTTACTACACTGAGTAATTCTATCCATTGTTGAGGCCATATTTCACTGCTTTCTCCATGTAAATCTTATATATTCTTATTATATTAATATCCTATTTATTTTGTGGTTTTTTTCCCTTTTTGCAATTAAAGACAATATTCAAAATTTTTCTAGTTGTTTTTAATTGGTCTATACGAAAGCTGTGCATTTTAAAATTGTTATTTGCTATATTAAATTTTCTCAGTTCTAGTAATTTTAATTATTTCTTTTGGGTTTTCAAGATATAAGATTTTATTATTTATAAATCATGAATTTTCTCATCCTAACATTTATAACTCTAATATTATTAGTCCTATAATTAATATATTATTCTTTATTATTGCACTGCTTAGGACAGAGAGTACAATCTTGAATATGGAGACTTATTCCTGACTTTAATGGGGATCTTTATAATGTTTCATTATTGATTTTGGTATATTGTGAGATGCAGACATAAATATTTCTTGTTAAAGTGTGGAGGCTTATCTCTTTTCCTAGTTTACTGAGCTTTAACAAAAAAAATGTTTATTAAATTTTATATTTTTAAAATTTGAAATACATTAAGATGACCATATTTTTATCCTTCTATATTATTGTTACTAGAGTGAATGACATAAATACATTTCTAAATGTTAAATTGTCTTTTCTTAAAATATAATTCTTTTAATATTTTGCTATATGTTTACCTAGAATTATATCATGTTTTTATATGTATTTGTATGTGTATGTGTGCTAAGTCATATCCAACTCTCTGTGACGCTATGGACTGTAGACCACCAGCTCCTCTGTTCATAGGATTTCCCAGGCAAGAATACTGGAGTGGATTGCCATTTCCTTCTCCAGGGGATCTTCCCGACACAGGGATTGAGCCTGCATCTTCTGCATTGTCAGGTGGATTCTTTACCGCTATGCCACCTGGGAAGCCCCATGTTTTTTTATAGTGTGTTTTTATTATCATTCATTTGTAAATATCATTCTTAGCCCAGGAATTATTTTAACAGTTTTAAAAACTTTACCTAAGTAGTTAGATTGTGTCTAGTCATCAGTTTGTTATTGATTTCTGATTTTATTGAACTGAAGTCAGTACATGTACGTGTAGTGTCAGTTTTTCTTTGAAATTTATTGAGATTATTTACTGAAGCATACTATGTGGTAAATTAAAATAAATAATGGACTTGCATTTGAAATAAATGTGTATTCTTTTTTTACTGGACATGTATGTGTATACACATACAAATTGTTATATGTATTGTTAAACCCTATGTACCCTTATTATTATTATTACTTTAATCATCAAATTCTAAGAGAGCTGCACTAAATACTCCCACTAAGATTATGGATTTACCTGTATATACTTGCATTTTTAATAGTTTTTGTTTTATATATGTGAAAGCTGGATGGTTAGGTACATAAAATTTATGTATTTTACTGATTTTTGTATCTTGACAGATTATTCTGTTTATAGTGTGAAATTCTCTTTGTCCAAATAAATGAGTTTGACCTCTTAAATCATGTTAATATTATTTTAACTAATCTTTTTCTTGGTTACCTACCATCTTTCTGATATACCTGTGTCCATCTCTTTAATTATGCTGTGTCATTTTGTTTTGGAAGTGTCTCAGAGAATTAGTAGGTAGTTAGACAAAAATAAAATCTGACAACCTTTGCCTTTTAATAGGAGAATTAACATTTTACATTTATTGTAATTATTAAAATATTTGGCCATATTACCACTAGTAAATATTTCATATTTACCTTAAAAAAATTTTTTTTTCTTTACTCTCTCTGTCTTTTGGGGGAGGGGTTTAATTTCATTTTCTCCACTTTTTCCTTCTCTAGAGATTTAAGAATTACATTTCTGTGTCTATTCCTGCATTGGTTAGTCATGAATTTTTAAACTAATATGTTTAAATGTATATAAGTGAAAGTTGCTCAGTTGTGTCTGACTCTGTGCGACCCCATATACTGTATAGTCCGTGGAATTCTCCAGGCCAGAATACTGGAGAGGGTAGCCTTTCCCTTCTCCAGGGGACCTTCCCAACCCAGGGATCAAACCCAAGTCTCCCACGTTGCAGGTGGATTCTTTACCAGCTGAGCCACAAGGGAAGCCCAAATGTATATAACCTTTTCCTAATAAAAGAAAGTGAACCACAGCATGCTATCATTTCTCCCTTCAATGACACTGGCTTCACCTTCAGCTTTCATATTGAACTCATTTGGAGTTCTGTTCCAAATTATTAGTATTTTTAAAAGTTCACATGATCGTTAGCATCTACTCTTAGTCAAATGTCTCACTGGTTTCTCTTTCTCTCTTATTTTTTGTATTTAATGTGTTTCTTTCTCCTGAAATCTTTTTTGTTTTCTTTGACTACTTCCTTGAACATTTCCTTCTGAATGGATTTCTTAAAAAATACCTTCATCATATCTTAATATTTGGCGCTCATTTAGCTAGATTTAGAATTCTGCATTGTTCAACTGAGAAAGTAACATTTGAGTAAAGACTTGAAAATAGTGAAGGAGGGAGCAATGTAGTTATCTGGGGGAAGAGAAGTGTGAGCAAAGGCAATAGTGAGTGCAAATGGCCCAAAACAGGAGCACACGTGGTATATTCCTGGAACACATGTAAATGTGGTATTTCATTTAATGATACTCTTTCTAGTCAGCCTGTAAACTCTCTGGTCATGTCTGTTTTATTTTTAGCTGTAGCCCCAGAGCCTTTTAAAGTATTTAGCATATATGCTCAGTCACTCAGTCATATCCAACTCTTTGTGACCCCATGGAACTGTAGCCCATTAGGCTCCTCTAAGCATGGAATTTTCCAGACAAAAATACTGGAATGGGTCACCATATCCTACTCCAGGGGATCTTCCCAACCCAGGGACTGAACTCATGTCTCTTATGTCTCCTGCATTTGCAGGCAGATTCTTTACCACTGTGTCACCTGGGAAGCCCATTTAGCGAATAGTATTTGTTCAATGTTGGTTGAGTGAATGACCAACCTGAAATTTAAAACAAAACCTCTAGATCATGCCATCTGAGCAAACTCTTATGTTTTAAAATCAATAGTAACAACAAGGAGAACATAACCATCTCCTTTACCTTTTAAAATTGAATGTTGAAAAGAATAAATTGTGTTTCTGCCACTCTGTTACCAACACACACACACACACACAACCAAAAGTCATTCTTTGAAAATGCACCTACTTCCAATAATCCACATTTTTCACTTTTCCAACTCCCTTTTGATTAGAGATCTTACTGAAGATGATATTTGCTGTCTATAAAGTACACTTTGCTTCTGTTTAACCCAATAATAAAATTCTATATAAATAAGAAAAGACCTAAAATCATCCACAAGGAGAATGAGAACTAATGTTGTAGAAATTAATTTCCATGGTCATTTTAGAGATCTGAGATCCTCTAATGAAACAGTACTCCTTGGGTTTAGCTTTATATATTATAAAGTCTGAATAAATAGCTTTATGTGATGAATAAAAAACACAGCAGGGGTTTTAGACTGGCCTCATCTGATAGACACTTGACTGTCAATAACAAGCAAGTTTTAAAGGAAAGATGGAGAGTTAACAAATCATCAATTTTCTTTCTAAAACCCATTTCTAAGCATTTATAATTCATCTCTTGAGACTTTAGTATAGATTACATGAGGTAGAGTTTGCTAGTACTTCACAGAGTGACAATTCCAAGAACTATAAAATTCTCCTTAGAGAGCAATTACACTAAATAGATGGACTGGTGAAAAGAGTAGTTACTGCATCATTGCTTTCATAACCAATCACTAAAATCACCAGGCAAATGTCTTCATTTCTACCACGTACCATTTTCCCTGTATGTGTTTATGGTGGTTTCTCTTAAGAAAAAGAAAGAGAAATATTCCCAGGTTTTGTAACTAGTCAGTTTCAATAAAAGCAGTAGAGCCTGATTGTAGAAAAATCCCTCACAGGCAATACTAATTTAGGAGTAAATTTATGAACAAAGGGCTTCCATGGTGGCTCAGTGGTAAAAAAATCTCCCTGCCAATGCAGGAGAGTTGGGTTCGATCCCTTGGTGGGGAAGATCCCCTGGAGAAGGAAGTGGCAACCCACTCCAGTATTCTTGCCTGGGAAATCCCATGGACAGAGGAGTCAGGCGGGCTACAGTTCATGGAGTCACAAGAGTTGGACACGACTTAGCAACTAAACAACAATGAAAAAAAGTACATTTTTAACTGACATAATATCAAAGAGTTTACTGTCTCCCTCTCCCAGGTCTTCTACCCTTCCACCCTCCAATCCCTTAACAGCCTTTGAAACCAGGGATGGCCCATATGTTGTGTATCTTTAGGAAGGCTCCATTTGTGATAGGGGTGGGGGGAGGGTGGAATTAGAGATACCAAGGGAACATTTCATGCAAAGATGGGCTCAATAAAGGACAGAAAAGTTATGGACCTAACAGAAGCAGAAGATATTAAGAAGAGGTGGCAAGAATACACAGAAGAACTGTACAGAAAAGATCTTCATGACCCAGATAATCACAATGGTATGATCACTCACCTAGAGTCAGACATTCTGGAATGTGAAGTGCCTTCGGAAGCATCACTACGAAGAAACCTAGTGGAGGTGATGGAATTCCACTTGAGCTATTTCAAATCCTAAAAGATGAGGCTGTGAAAGTGCTGCACTCAAAATACCAGGAAATTTGGAAAACAGCAGTGGCCACAAGGACTGGAAAACATCAGGCTTCATCCCAATCCCAAAGAAAGGCAATCCCAAAGAATGCTCCAACTACTGCACAATTGCAGTCATCTCACACGCCAGTTAAGTAAGGCTCAAAATTCTCCAAGCCAGGCTTCAGCAATACGTGAACAGGGAACTTTCAGATGTTCAAGCTGGTTTTAGAAAAGTCAGAGGAACCAGAGATCAAATTAGCAACATCTGTTGGATTATTGAAAAAGCAGGAGAGTTCCAGAAAAACATCTATTTCTGCTTTATTGACTATGCCAAAGCCTTTGACTGTGGGGATCACCACAAATTGGAAAATTCTGAAAGAGATGGGAATACCAGACCTCCTGACCTACCTCTTGAGAAACTTGTATGCAGGTCAGGAAGCAACAGTTAAAACTGAACATGGAACAACAGACTGGTTCCAAATAGGGAAAGGAGTACAGCAAGGCTGTGTATTGTCACCCTGCTTATTTAACTTATATGCAGAGTACATCATGAGAAATGCTGGGCTGGATGAAGCACAAGCTGGAATCAAGATGGCTGGGAGAAATATCAATAACCTCAGATTTGCAGATGACACCATCCTTATGTCAGAGAGAGAAGAAGAACTAAAGAGCCTATTGATGAAAGTGAAAGAGGAGAGTGAAAAAGTTGGCTTAAAGCTCAACATTTAGAAAACTAAGATCATGGCATCTGGTCCCATCACTTCATGGCTAATAGATGGGGAAACAGTGGAAACAGTGGCAGACTTAATTTTTTGAGCTCCCAAATCACTGCAGATGGTGACTGCAGCCATGATATTAAAAGACATTTACTCCTTGGAAGAAAACCTATGACCAACTTAGACAGCATATTAAAAAGCAGAGACATTATTTTGCCAACAAAGGTCCATCTAGTCAAGAGTATGGTTTTTCCAGTAGTCATGTATGGATGTAAGAGTTGGACTATAAAAGAAAGCTGAGCGCCAACGAATTGATGCTTTTGAACTGTGGTGTTGGAGAAGACTCTTGAGAGTCCTTTGGACTGCAAGAAGATCCAACCAGTCCATCCTAAAGGAAATCAGTCCTGAATATTCATTGGAAGGACTGATGCTGAAGTTGAAACTCCAATCCTCTGGCCACCTGATGCGAAGAACTTACTCATTGGAAAAGACCCTGATGCTGGGCAAGATTGAAGGTGGGAGGAGAAGGGGATGACAGAGGATGAGATGGTTGGATGGCATCACTGACTCGATGGACATGAGTTTGGGTAAACTCCGGGAATTGGTGATGGACAGGGAGGCCTGGCGTGCTGTAGTCCATGGTGTTGCAAAGAGTCAGACACTACAGAGTGACTGAACTGAACTGAGCTGAGGGAGGGATGATGACACATGTCTACCTGTGGCAAATTCATGTTGATGGATGGCAAAAACCATCACAATATTGTAAAGTAGTTATCCTCAAATTAAAATAAATAAATTCATTTTTTAAAATAGAAGGCTCCACTTGTGATATTGCAGCAGTTCTGATGTGGAGTACAGGTTTTGTGATCCTGGCTGGGCCAGGAAGCTGCTTGAACTCCCGGAGTCTCCAGCCCCAGAATTTGAGGTGGACAAAGGAGGTGCTTCATGTAAGGAAGGAAATGGACTGGGATAAGAGAGACGATATCACTGTGGGCAAAGGGCCTGGTATTAGAAAAACATGTCTCTCTGACTTGTTTCTATTTCCACGTTTTTGGCAGAGACAAAGATATAAGAAATATTTCACTTTCCTCTTGACTCTGAGTTTGCAAAAGTAACAGCAAAAACAAAGAGAAATAGCAATTTGCATTCAGCCCTGGTGAGACAATAGGGGTGTCAGGGCCTGGTGACTGGAGGACCCCTGCACCATTGCATCATGGGGGCCAGGGTCAACAGACCACTCTCATGAGGAATTATGGGTGGTGATGCCTGATCTTCTGATTTTTAAAAAGAAACCAGAAATCAAAATTTTTAAAAATGTGAACTCTCCTGTCAACTTACTTAAAAAATTATGAACACTCTGCAAATTGATATTGAGTGAGTCAAATGCACACATATTTGGACTAGATCCTGCACTTAGACCGCAGATTTGCAGCCTCTGCAAGGGCAGCAATTCTGTCTCCATCTGCAGTGAGGTAAGGGTCCACTGGCCTCAACAACAGAATCATAACAGCAACATTATCTCCTTCCTTCTCCACTAACCAACACCCCTAGGCATAATATTTTGAACAAGAACACTCGAGACAACAGGCCTGGACTTAGAACAGAAGGAAAAAAACTCAGACTTTTTACATGGAAAAAATATCAAGGTCTAACACAAGTAATCTCTAGTTCTTGATTTATAAACATGTATCTCATTGCCTATATGTCAAATGTGGCCCACACTACTTTTATAGTGCTGAAATTTGTCAGAGAGAAATTGTCAATGTGGTGGGATAATTTCCCTCCCTTCCTTTGTTAGGTCAAGTGTTAATCTCATAATGAAATACCCATGTTTATATGTTAAATCCCTGTTGCAGAAAAACATAAGTATAAAACACAGATTAATTTAATCCCAGTGTAAAATTACAAAACAAATTGATCTGACTCTAGTGTTTAGTTATTTCCAGTTACAATAAAAGATTTTAAAACAGATAACCCCAAAAAACTACTCTAATGCTATCAGACACCTCAATTTTCAATCATAGAGCATTCTATTGGTTTGTGTGTGTGTGTGTGTTAAATTGCTTCAGTCGTGTCTGACTCTTTGTGACCCCATGGACTGTAACCCGCCAGGTTCCTCTGTCCATGGGATTTTCTGGGCAAGAATACTGGAGTGCATTATTTGTTGGTTAGCTGTTAGATATTCACTAGTGACGTGAGTCATAAACCCAATAATCTCTTAGGCTATTTCTTTCTGAAAAACTGAACTATTCAAGTTACAGAACCATGTGTATCCAACACTATGCTAAATACTCTTTTCACCTCTATTTTCTTAACACTCTTTCCTCCTGCCTATTTTCCAGGGCTTCTGCGGACATGTCAGAGTCTTGTGATTCACTGTCAGCTTTCCTGGTTTGGATTTATTTTCCTCTTACTTCTTCTAAGGGGGCCTGGTGACATGGAGGAGATGGTGGACAAGGAGGCAGGCATGCTTCTTGATTTAGTTCACCCAACTTCACAGAGCTAACAAATTTTCAGTGTGGCTTTCTATGCACCAGCTCCGTCTGACTGCATCTTACCTGGTGCATGACCTTCAGTTAAAAATTCCAGCAGCGTGCAACTTGTCTTTGGCAAATGAATTGTAAGTATGCCAGCTGCCAGATGTCTTCATTTTTAAAACACCTTCAAAACTGCTTCTGGCACAGTTCCATAAACAAAACAGGCTAAGCTGTAACTCTAGTTTCCATGCTGTGAGCAAAAGAAGAGGGGGTGAAGGAAGCAGATGGAGGCAAGAAAAAATGTATTGCATTCACATCTTGAAAAAGAGATAAATGAAAGTGAAAACAGAACCCAGCTACCCTTATCAGTAAACATTTGGATGAAGAGTTATCTGTGACCTGCGATATGTTCAATGTGCACATAAATAGTCACTTTAAACAATACAGTCATTTGAAATACTGTGATTTTTATAAGCCTAACAAAATAATGATGATACACTTTCCTAAAAAAGAGGATTTCTGGCTCCTAAGATAATAGATAGATGTAAGCCTAGGGAAACCTATCAAAAATCAAATAACCTTCCACAATGCAAAATTTTCTTGCTGTCCAAAGTAGGATTTTGAAGTGGGAGAGTCAAAAAGAAGATTCCAGACGTGGAGGATGGCCCTCAATTCCTGTCCTGTCAAAAGTCTTGTTCAGAACCTTTTAATGGATTAAATAATTAAGCTACGCTCTATAAGGGGACAAATTTAAAGAATAAGGCAGTTTGCATACATTTAGAATGCCTGACATTCCTAAAGGGGCTTCCCTGGTAGCTGAGACGGTAAAGAATCTGCCTGCAATGCAGGAGACCTGGGTTTGATCTCTGGATCAGGAATATCCCCTGGAGAAGGAAATGGCTTTCCTAAAATTCTGTAATATCCACGTTACTCTGGAAGTAATTGAAGCCCAGAGAATGGATAAAATTTAGATGTGTCGTAATCAGAATTATTGGGAAAGTATGACACTGAATTTGAACTTAAGAATATAACAAAGACAGACATTCACATTTGAGCCAAGAGGAAAGTCAGAATATGGCAATTTAGGATCAAGTCAAATTAGTTCAGTATTAATTACTTATTAATAATTATTTAGTTATTATAAAATTATTTTAATCAGTATCTTTCAATTGCTCTCAAGATATAAATGGAGACATCCTATATGAACTACACAATGGAATAAAATTAAAAGTAAACTGAGCAAGGAAAAGACATGTCAATGACTTATATTCTGCTTTCATTAAACTGAGTATAAATTATGTTATCCATCTCATATTTATAATATTTAAACTTATCTTTAAATGACTAGACATCTATACTTTACAAGAGTATGGACATGCTTGAAAAGTGATAGGGGGTTATGTATAGGAAACACATTGCTATGAAGCCCAACAAGGAAAATAAAACCTCTTCTTTATACCTATCAATAAAACCAAAAATCTCAATTTTTATTCTTAGGAGTCTTACCGAAAGGAAATGAGCTAAAAAAATAAGTGAGACGCATTGGTGTTAGAGGATATACACCACTTGCAAAATGATGAAAAAGGAGGTTTACTTTTCTAACTTTGAATTCTACAGTCCGTAATTTTTCAATTAATCACACATTCTTTGTGCATGCCTTCCACCTTTCCACCTCCGTAGATGTTAACAGCATAATCTATTTTCTCTAACTATCCTTACCATTCATTCCTGTTTATTTAATTTTTATCCATTCTGTAAGTTTTGGTTCAAATGCAATAATCTCTATGGACTTTTCCCAGTTTCCTCTACCTCCATTGAAAGGAATCTCTTTCCTATACTATTCCCATAGCATGACTCTTTCTATTCACTTTCTATATTCTCATCTGTCTCCCTGTCTACACTGTGAGCATCTTGAAGACTGAAATCATGTACATGTTTTAAACCCACGATTAGTATACTATGCACAGTCTTACTCCTCAGTTAATGCCAGAATAACACTGGATGCCTTCTAGCCTTTGGGTCAGTCACCAGTGCCCTCATCCTGCCCTCTCTCTATGGTTTATTATACAGTAGGCCTTTTTTATGCCTGAAGCCTAACTTCTCAAATAGATCCTATTTTTATTCCATTTGTTCTGTCTGGTACACTATTAATTTGTGGGTAAACAGGCATTATAATGGATAATATGAAATGTGGCTTCCAAGTAATATAAATTGGACTTTAAAAGAAGTGAGGACCTTAATTTAAACAGCCCTGGAGTAGAATAGAGGGATACATTTTGAGTCTTTTAGTCATCTTCATTCTTAGCAGAATAAATGCACATAATGCTATGTATGAATATATATGGTGGTGATTTAGACGCTAAGTTGTGTCCAACTCTTGCGACCCCATGGATTATAGCCCACCAGGCTCCTCTGTGGGATTTTCCAGGCGAGAATATTGGAGTGGGTTGCCATTTCCTCCTCCAGGGGATCTCCCCAACCCAGGGATTGAACTCAAGTCTCCTGCATTGCAAGTAGATTCTTTACCTCTGAGTCACTAGGGAAATAATGAACACACATAGAGAAAAGTAATAGTAATAGGTAAGGAAGGAGTAATAAAAATATTAGTAAACAAATGACAAAGAAAATGAACTGAAGATTAAATGCATTATACCCAAACAATTTGAAAACCATGAAGTATTAAAATTTCAACTCCTAAAAGTTTTTCCCCAAACTGAGAAAAATAAACTGGCTTCTTGAAACTGGTATGCTTTTTTTTTTTTTTAAACAATCAATCCTGATATTAGTTTGACTCCCAGTTTCCTAGAAGGGCTTGAGTACATCACCCTGAAACCTCACAAAAATTGCTCCCGGACGTCTGACCTGAGCTTCAGCTATACTGCTCTAACTGATGTGGTGGAAGGAGAACCTTGGCAGCAGCTGGGAGAAAAAAAAGACACCCAGAAATTAAATTGAAGTTAATTATAGTACTTACAGATTTTTTTCCCCAGACCTGATTCTTGATGTTCAACAAAGAAGAAAAGCTCTCAATACAGCTTCAACATTACAGTGCCAGCACTACACCTAAGCGTGTTCCTAGGGGGCCGGGGAGCGGCGAGACTTGTATTTGTTCATGTCATTACGGCAAACTAATGTTTGGGGGTCTGGAGACAGTGAGAGTATCTCTTCATCTATGCCTTGTGATGGAAAATGGATCAAGAATGATCTCATGTGAAAATAGATGGTTTCCAAATACCCAGCTACCTCACTTGAGTTTTATTCTCCCATATTTTAGGGGTACTCTGGGTTTGGGATACTGGTTCATATGATTAGTAGATAATCAATGCTGACCTTAGGAACCCTCATCAGACTTTTTTTCTTTCAGTTTTATATAATTAAGAGTCTGATGATCCAAGTTAGGGAGGCAGCACTTAACCGCATACCAGCTATTGGATCTGTCCTCTCTGAGACTGTTTTCTTCATCTAGAGAAGATAATCATAAATGCTTCATATGACTGCTATGCGACTCCATAAAAATTCCTTACAGAGTATGGAATAGGTACAGTGACAAGATGTATCTATAGCTATCTGGACTTTTATTTCACTAAGCAGAGTCTTTAATAAATTATTGGTTTGATGTGTCTCCAATTACACCACTTGAAAAAGTCTAGGAAATAACATCATTCTGAAATTTACTCTGTTCCCAAAGGCAGAACTGATTGATAGAGTGTCATGGAGCCACATGAGCTAAGCAATGTTGGAATTAGATAGGATTCTCTAGACTCTTGCAACACAAAGTATGATGTGAGGATTAGCAACAGGGCATAATCTGGGGAGCCTGTGAGAAATGCAGAATCTCAGGCCCCACCTAAACCTACAGAATCATAAACTGCATTTTAACAAGATCTCCTAGTGATGTGTGCATACATTCACATTTGAGAAGCACTGTTTAGAATTCTGAAAAATGGATTTTTAAAAGTTAAGATATAAGATCTAGATTATTCTGTGGACACAAATCTTAACAGAAGTTAATTTTAAAAAGTCCTTAAAACCATAAAAAAAAAAGTGTCTCTTAGTGGAGGAAGAAAAGTGAGATTTTAAAATTAAAAGAGGAAACATTGTAGATGTCTGGGGTTTCTGATGAGCTCAGATTTTTAAAACAAATGCATAGAATATGGAAGGAGGATGTGTCAAACAAAAGATAGCCATAAATTCTTTTCTATTCCTCTGATTAAGAAGTGAAAACTAATACCCTCTCCTTGAATTTGGGCTGGAGTTAGTCATTAAGTCTGATTGATCTGTTTTCTAAATATGTATTAAATTTGTTCTTCTATTTTCTTGGTGCTGATTTTGTTCAGTTTCCATCATTTCTCATCAACACTAACGAGAAAGACTCTAAACTGATCTCCCTACTTTCAGTCTTGTTACTGTCATTCTAAACAGAGAATCAGCTTAATACATTTATCATGAGTAAATGGAAATTTATAAATTGAATATGCTGCTTTACGAGCTAGTGACTTCCTAACACTGGACATGTTGAAATACTGAATCAGTATACATCTTCCTGAATTTAAAAAAAAAAAACCATTTTTAAAGTCTTGCTTGATTTTATTCTATTACATTATTAGTCTTCTTATTCCAAAATGAATTAAGAGAGTACACTGGAATTGTGCTTAAACTCTGAAAGAATCTACATGAAATTATATATATTGATCAAAATATATCCCTTCTTGACATCCTAGGTGGGAACAACCAAGAATACATATAGATTGAGAGGAGAAAATTTTGTAAGTGAAAATATTTACTGACATTTTTAGATTTGTTATTTTTATTGTTTCATTTTATTATTATTGTTAATCAAAAAATCACAAAAGGAGGGAAAACCAGCATATTATTGTTCTAATACAGTCTATTTGTATGTTTTATGTGTGGGTATTCCTCCAAAATTTATCCAAGCTCAGACATACACTTGGTGTGTCAATCACTGTGTACAATTTCATGTCTTGCTTTTATGGCTCTATCATACTACCTGCTTATAGAGTTAAATGGCTTTGGTAATCATCATCTATTTAATGTTTCATCTAATTGGTGTGCCACAATTTCACCCACCATTCTTCACTGATAAGACTGAAGGGTGTTTACAGTGTTTCTAGTTAAAAAATAAAGTTGATGGGAATATCCTACAGCTTATAGCAACTTCATTTCCTAAATGATGTTCTCAGGCTAAATTCCTAGTAGTAGGATGACTTTACTAGCCCCAGATGTTTCAATATTTAGGTTTGTACCATCAGCTGTATTTTCCCAAGGTCCCTGTCCTACTCCAACAAGTACCCATTGCAAGGAAACCTTAATATAATTAACTATTTTTTTGAAAAATACATTTTTTGTTAACTTGTTGAACAGGAAATAGTACCTTATGATTGTTCTTATTTTGTTTCTAATTAAAATGAACATTTTCCTCCATTTCTGGTGAGTAATTCCCTTTTTTTGTTTGTTTCAATTGCCTGGTGATGTCCTACTACATATATGTATGTGTACCTGCTTGCCATACATACAATATATTGAGATGTTGAGTATTAAAAATCTACAGGTAAAATCATCATTTGATAAAACACTTGCTAACTGACCAGTTAATTGATGACAGCTGCAGAAATCTATGGGACTTCCCAGGTGGTAAAGAATCTGCCTGCCAAATGGGAGGCATGGGTTCCACCCTTGGGTGGGGAAGATCCCCTGGAGAAGGAAATGGCAACCCACTCCAGTATTCTTGCCTTCTCTCATGGACAGAGAAGCCTGGTAGGCTACAGTCCATGGGGTTGCAAATAGTTAGATGTGACTTAGCGACTACACAGCAGCAGCAGCGATCTCCGTCTCACACTGTGGGTTCTACAAACCTGTAACTAGTAGATGCTTTTCCTCTTTGAAATGCCTGAGGTCATGGTAGATCCGGACCGGTCCTGGGAACTAAGGACACCACCCTGACCCTTGACTTGTTTTAATTTCTTTCTATTTAAGGAACAAATTTCAGGCCCCTTCTCTCGCTCTCCTAACCTAACCCTGGTTTCTCTCCTATTCTGTCCTGCCCTTAACCATACGAAGTGGACCTATCTTCTAGAACAGTGTTTCCTTAGCTATACCTTTGATAAAGATCTGACATAACAACATAAGAATAGACATGGCAAGGGAAAGAGAGAGCAATACAGTGACTGATCAATGAATTGGAGGTCTGAGAGGAAAAGGATGTGTCTAATTATCCATCTCTTTTAGCATAGCTAGCTCGTAGTCCTGAACTTGTGTAATAGTTTCTACAGGGCATCTGTTCGCTATGTAACTTTCCCTCCTTAGATCTCAGAAATTGGAGTAGGTAAGTTCCAAATTCCTTTCCTCTTATATTACATAATATTCTTGCATATGTAATATAAGAGATTGTGTCCATAAGAAACGATACTATGTAACATTTCCTAAGCCATACACAAAAATAAACAAAATGGATTAAAGATCTCAATGTACAACCCCAAACCATAAAACTCCTAGAAGAAAGCAGAACACTCTTTGACATAAATTGTAGCAATATATATATATATATTTTGGATTTGTCTCCTAAGGCAAAAGAAACAAGATCAAAAAGAAATAAATGGCACCTAATTAAACTTAAAAGCTTTCGCACAGGAAAAGAAACCACTGAAGTAACAGAAAGACAAGCTACTGAGTGGGAGAAAATATTTGCCAATGATATGACGGATAAGGGGTTAGCACCTCATAAAACTCATTATCAAAAAGCCAAACAACACAATCAAAAAATGGGTTGAAGACCTGAATAGACATTTTCCCGAAGAACACATACAGATGGCTAGCAGGCACATGAAAAGATGCTCAGCATTGCTAATTATTAGAGAAATGCAAATCAAATCCACAATGAGACATCACCTCACACCTGTCAGAATGGCTAACATCAAAAAGTCTACAAATAGCAAATGTTGGCAAGGATGTGGAAAAGGGAACTCATGTACGCTGTTGGTGGGAATGCAAATTGATGTATCCAGTATGGAAAACAGCATGGAGGTTCCTCAAAACACTGAAATCAGAACTACCATATGATCCAGCACTTCCACTCCTAGGTGTTTATCCAGAAAAGAGAGACAACACCATTCAAAAAGATACATGCACCCCAATGTTCAGAGCAGCACTATTTACAATAGCCAAGATAGGGAAGTAACCCACGTCCTTCAACAGAAAAATGGATAAAGAATATGGAATGTTAATCAGCCATAAAAAATGAAATTCTGCCATTTGCAACAATGTGGATGGACCTAGAATGCATTAAGATTAGTGAAATAAGTCAGAGAAAGACAAATACCCTGTTGTCACTTATATGTGAAATCTAAAAAATAACACAAATGAATGCATGAAATAGAAACAGCCTGATAGATACAGAGAACAAACTAGAGGGAGGGGCAAGATCGGAGTATGAGATTAAGAGACATGAACTACCAAGTATAAGATAAATAAACAAGATAGGGAAATATAACCATTATGTTATAATAACTTTAAATGGAGCATAATTTTTTAAAAAACTGAATCACCATGCTGTATATCTGAAACTAATATAATATGGTAAATCAATTATACTTCAATAACAAAAACTTTCTATGCAAAAAAGCTATTACACTATGAATTGATAGTATTCTTGCCCAGAGAATCCTATGGATGGAGGAGTCTGGGGGGCTACAGTCCATAGGGTTGTAAAGAGTCAGACATGACTGAAGCAACTTAGCACACATTGATAGAATCAATTTCTCTTTTTGTTTTCATTGATATATAATTGACATATATCATTATGTTAGTTTCTGACAGCAAAATTTCTAGATAAAACTAAGTGAATTTCAGATTTTGTTGGGTCATCACCAAATTGCCCTCCCAGGAGTATGCATCAATTTGCACCACTGCTACAGTATTAGAGAGCTTTTGCTTTGACATGCTTTTGAATGTTGAGTATTATCATACATCTTAATCTCTGTGAGTAACATCGCTGCTAAAAATTATCTGTTGATATTCTTGCAAAACTGTGCCAAGGTAGGTAAGCATAAGGATGTTCACTGTAGCAACGTTTATACTAGCAAGAAGAAAGAAACAATCTAAGTGATCCCAAACAAAGGCTAAGTTAAATGAATCAGAGTGAAGTGATAAGGAGGAATGCAGTGTTGTTAAAAAAAACAATGACATACATCTGTTCATGTCAATATGATGAGTCCTAACATATATTATTAAATGAAAAAGATCAGGTTCAGAATTGCATATGGTATGATCCTATCTGAGAATAAAAAAATAAATGGTATGATCCTATCTGAGAATAATAAAAAAATATATAGGTCTGGAGTATAATAGACTTTTCTTCAGAAAGGATAAACACAACATACTATTAACTATAGTCATTTTGGGGAGTGGTACTGCTTGTTGGGGGTGAGATTTGAAAAGGGAGATTTCACTTTGAGTATCTTTTTTAAAACGCCTGAGCATTTTTATCAAGTACATGGTTTGCTTTATTTTACAAAACACTGTAAATACAATTTTTAAATATAATGATGGCTAATCTCTTCAAATAAATATTTTGTTTTAAATATTTCATCAATAGTTCAGTATAAATAAATTAAAAGTATCTTCCATTTTATATCCCATCAAAAGGGAAAAGATTGAAGACAGAAATGACACTGTGGAAAGAACATTCTTCTTTATTCAAAGAGTTATCTTTCTTATGGTTCATGATTTGGAAATGACATAGACCTTGTAATAGTAAGTTTTTGTTATCTTGTTGTTTTGGGAGGTTGTAAAGTCTTCCCAATACCCACATGTTTGATTTATAAAAGGCCAGATTTCTCAGATTCATGAATTAGGGAGGAATTATTTATTTTTCAGTGGAATTCTTAGATGTAAAATAGAATTTTGTGCCAGCTTTGCTTTAAATAGTAAAAGTCTTCTAGCATATTTAAAGAGTATTTGTTTTGTAAAAATGTGTTTGTATAGAATGTGGTTGTGAAAGTCATGTGGCACACCTACAACTGATGCATGAGAATACACCCTCGTGTAATAACGTGCTGAGGCGTTACTAACCAACCACATGATACTTGGATATTTCAGAAAGCAATACACTTACATAGATCCCTTTAAACTCTAGATCCAGGTGTTACTGCTTACATAAAGGTCATGGTGATATACTCAAAAAGTTGTGAAAGGTACACAGGAACCTAAGAGCCCTATTTTGAGGGAACTTCAGAAACCTGAGACAACATATTTAATACAGAAGAGTGGATTTCAGAATAATGTATGATGTTATCTTTGCAAAAATATATACTTACTGTATATATTACATGATGCATACATGCATGCTCAGTCATGTCCAAATCTTGCAATCCCATGGTCTGTAGTCTGCCAGGCTCCTCTGTCCATAGCATTTCCTAGGCAAGAATACTTAGGTGGGCTCCCATTTCTATTCCAGTGTTGCATTTTCAGTTCAGTTGCTCAGTTGTGTCTGATTCTTTGCAACCCCATGGACTGCAGTATGCCAGATTTCCCTGTCCATCACAATTACCAGAGCTTGCTCAAACTCATGTCCATTGAGTCGGTGATGCCATCCAACCATTTAACCCTCTATCATCCCCATTCTCCTCCTGCCTTCAATCTTTCCCAGCATCAGGGCCTTTTCAAATGTGTCAGTCCTTTGCATCAGGTGGCCAAAGTATTGGAGTTTCAGCTTCAGCATCAGTCCTTCCAATGAACACCCAGGACTGATCCCCTTTAGGATGGACTGGTTGGATCTCCTTGCAGTCCAAGGGACTCTCAAGAGTCTTCTCCGACACTACAGTTCAAAAGCATCAATTCTTTGGCACTCAGCTTTCTTTATACTACATCTCTCACATCCACACATGACCTCTGGAAAAAACCATAGCTTTGACTAGATGGACCTTTGTGGGCAAAGTTAGTGTCTCTGTTTTTTAATATACTGACTAGCTTTTCTTCCAAGGAGTAAGCGTCTTTTAATTTCATGGCTGCAGTCACCATCTGCAGTGATTTTGGAGCCCAAGAAAATAAAGTCTCTCACTGTTTCTACTACTTCCCCATCTATTTTCCATGAAGTGATGGGACCAGATGCCATGATCTTAGTTTTTTGAATGCTGAGTATTAAGCCAACTTTTTCACTCTCCTCTTTCACTTTCATCAAGAGGCTTTTCAGTTCCTCTTCACTTTCTGCCATAAGGGTGGTGTCATCTGAACATCTGAGGTTACTGATGTTTCTCCCGGCAATCCTGATTCCAGCTTTTGCTTCATCCAGCCCAGCATTTCACATGATGTACTCTGCATATAAGTTAAATAAGCAGGGTGACCATATATAGCCTTGACCTACTGCTTTCTCATTTTGGAACCAGTCTGCTGTTCCATGTCCAGTTCTAACTGTTGCTTCTTGACCTGCATACAGATTTCTCAGGAGGTAGGTAAGGTGGTCTGGTACTCCCATCTCTTTAAGAATTTTCCACAGCTTATTGTGATCTACACAGTCAAAGACTTTGACATAATCAATAAAGCATTAGTAGATGTTTTTCTAGAATTCTCTTGCTTTTTCTACAACCCACATACTGCAGATCAATTATACCAAAGAAATTTTCACACTGTTAAGAAAGTTCTAGGAACCATAACAGATTTCCCAACCTGGGGATCTGGCCAAGAGGCTGAGAACCCCTAGAAAATTTGACTTTGGAGGCCAGTGGGATTTGATTACAGAACTTACACAGGACTGAGGAACAGATTCTTGGAGGGCACAAACAAAACGTTGTGCACACCAGGACCCAGGAGAAAGGAGCAGTGATCCCACAAGAGACTGACCCAGACTTGCCTGTGAGTGTCCAAGAATCTCTGGCAGAGGTGTGGGTCGGCGGTGGCCGGCTTCAGGGTCAGGGACACTGAGTGCAACTGTATGTGCCTGGGACCTTCTGAAGGAGGTAGCTACTATATTCATTACCTCCACTAGAGTTTGGTCTCAGGTCAAACAACAGAGAGGGAATCCAGCCCCGCCCATCAACAGAAAATTGGATTAAAGGTTTACTGAGCATGGCCCTGCCCACAAGAACAAGACAGTTTCCCCCACAGTCAGTCTTTCCCATCAGGAAGCTTCCAGAAGCCTCTTATCCTTATCCATCAGAGGGAAGACAGAAGGAAAATCACAATCACAGAAAACTAACCAATCTGATCACATGGACCACAGCCTTGTCTAACTCAATGAAACTATGAGCCATGCCATGTAGGGCCACCCAAGATGGATGGGTCATGTTGGAGAGTTCTGACAAAACGTGGTCCACTGGAGAAGGGAATGGCAAACCAACTCAGTATTCTTGCCTTGAGAACCCCATGAACAGTATGAAAAGGCAAAAAGATAGGACACTGAAAGTGAACTCCCCAGGTCGGTAGGTGTACAGTATGCTACTGGAGATCAGTGGAGAAATAACTCCAGAAAGAATGGAGAGATGGAGCCAACTCGAAGATGCCCAGTTGTGGATGTGACTGGTAATGGAAGTAAAGTCCAACGCTGTAAAGAGCAATATTGCATAGGAACCTGGAATGTTAGGTCCATGAATCAAGGTAAATTAGAGTGGTCAAAGAGGAGATGGCAAGAGTGAACATCGACATTTTAGGAATCAGTGAACTAAAATGGACTGGAATGGATGAATTTAATTCAAATACCATTATATCTACTACTGTGGGCAAGAATCTCTTAGAAAAAATGGAGTAGCCCTCACAGTCAACAACAGAGCCCAAAATTCAATACTTGGGTGCAATCTCAAAAATGACAGAATGATCTCTATTCATTTCTAAGGCAAACTATTCAATATCACAGTAATAAAAGTCTATGCCCCAACCACTAATGCTGAAGAAGCTGAAATTGAATGGTTCTATGAAGACCTACAAGATCTTCTAGAACTAACATCAAAAAAAGATGTCCTTTTCATCATAGGGGACTGAAATGCAAATGTAGGAAGTCAAGAGATACCTGGAGTAACTCCAAATTTGGCCTTGGAGTACAAAATGAAGCAGGGCAAAGACTTACAGAGTTTTGCCAAGAGAATCCACTGGTCACAGCAAACACTCTCTTCCAACAACATAAGACTCTACACATGGACATCACCAGATGGTCAATACTGAAATCAGATTGATTATATTCTTTGAAGCCAAAGATGGAGAAGCTCTATACAGCTAGCAAAAACAAGACCAGGAGCTGACTGTGGCTCAGATCATGAACTCCTTATTGCCAAATTGAGACTGAAATTGAAGAAAGTAGGGAAAACCACTAGACCATTCAGGTATGACCTAAATCAAATCCCTTACAATTATACAGTGGAAGTGACAAATAGATTCTGAGAAAATAGGGATTAGATCTGATAGAGTGTCTGAAGAACTATGGGTGGAGGTTCGTGACATTGTATAGGAGGCAGTGATCAAGACCATCCCCAAGAAAAAGAAATGCAAAAAGGCAAAATGGCTGTCTAGGAGGCCTTACAAATAGCTGAGAAAAGTAGAGAAGTGAAAAGCAAAGGAGAAAAGGAAAGATATACCTATTTGAATGCAGAGTTCCAAAAAAATAGCAAGGAGTGATAAGAAAGATCAATGATCAGTGCAAAGAAATAGAGGAAAACAATAGAATAGGAAAGACTAGTGATCTCTTCAAGAAAATAAGTGATACCCAGGGAACATTTCATGAAAAGATGGGCACAATAAAGGACAGAAATGGTATGGACCTAACAGAAGCAGAAGATATCAAGAAGAGGTGGCAAGAATACACAAAAGAACTACACAAAAAAGATCTTCATGACCCAGATAACCACGATAGTGTGACCACTCACCTAGAGCCAGACATCCTGGAATGCAAAGCCAAGTGGGCCTTAGGAAGCATCACTACAAACAAAGCAAGTGGAGGTGATGGAATTCCAGGTGAGCCATTTCAAATCCTAAAAGATGTTGCTGTAAAAGTGCTGCACTCACTATGCCAGCAAATTTGGAAAACTCAGCAGTGGTCACAAGGACTGGAAAAGGTCAGTTTTCATTCCAAGCCCAAAGAAGGGCAATGCCATAAAATGTTCAAACTACCGCACAATTGTAGTCTTCTCTCACTCTGGCAAAGTAATGCTCAAAATTCTCCAAGCCAGGCTTCAATAATATATGAAGGGGACTTCCAGATGTTCAAGCTGGATTTAGAAAAGGCAGAGGAACCAGAGATCAAATTGCCAACATCCGCTGGATCATAGAAAAAGCAAGAGAATTCCAGGGTTGCATATTATACATACTTATTTCCTCATACATTGCATGTGTATGTGTGCAAACACAATATAGGAAAAAATAGAAAGAGATGCAGGAGCATGCCTAGGGAATGAGACTGACATAATAGGAATGGGAAATCATTTTTGGTTCTTACTGTTTACTTTATATGCTTCTGTTTTGTGTGTTTTTCAAATAAACATGTTGCTTTAATCATCTAAAAACAAGTAAAGTTAAACTGAAAATTAACAGTTAGAGACCAAGATGATAATACTGAATCATTTACCCAAATTTATAACAAAATAGGTGAATTGGTTGAGTTCGCAGTTTTCTAAAAAGAAGTAGAAATGTATATTAGGATTCTTACCTAACGTCTGGTATAATCAAGAAAGCTTAGGATTGCCTCTATTCCCTTTAGTACAGGTCAAGTCTTCCAAGAGAAACTTCAGGGCATGGGTAATCTACCAGAAGTCTTTTTTATCCTGGCAATAGTTATTTTAAAAAGGCAATAAGTGCACTACCAGCAAATCCTGCTGATTATTGATTGTATGTTAATATGCTTTAAAATATCATTGTCAAATCCCCTTTTTCTAAAGTTGCTCTCCAGGATAACAGATACTCTTTGAAGAAAGGATACATATGTGGGTAAATATAATTGGAAAATGGTGGACTTAACAATATCAAACAGGTTTCTTTAGAGCAGGAATTATCTAATATCCAAGAGCAGGGACAGTGAAATCTCCCAAACTATGACAATAGTCATGCATCCCAGGCTAGCCAAGTGGCCACACATTGTGGGAGCGTCAGCTGGTTTTTGATGAATAAAGAAAAAGGAAGGAAGACGTTAAAATGAGGAAACGAAGATAGAGGAAAATAGTATGTGAAGTATATTATTAGCTTTGTCCTTCTCCGAAGCTTTGCACTGTCTCTAAATCACTACAATAATGAGCATTGATTTTAGAATCTAAATTTTGGGCAAGCGAAATTAATTTCTACAACAAATCACCTGATTAGTTTATAAAACAAACAACATCTTCCCCAAGCCCTGACCTTAGAGACTGTGAATTAGATGATCTAAAATGGGATCCAGGAAGTATATTTTTAACAAGCAGGTAATTTTAATCCCTGTGATTTAAGGATCAGGTTAAGAAACACTGACTCATAAAAATAAAATTAGATATTTTATATATAGGCTAAAATAAAATGAGGCAAATTAATTTACCTCTAAATGATCAGGATTTTCAAAGTGGAACACACACAAATAGAGGAATCAATATCATCTTGAGGATAGTTCAAACACGCATATGATACAATTCCAAATGAAAAATCAAACTTCCTGGAGACCTCTTCTTTGTAGTAAAATTCTCATTCTAATCTCATTATGCCCTGCAAACCAACCTGGCTACAAAGCTTTGGCCTGTGCTTATTCTTATCTCTTGATCTGGGATTACAGTACTTAACAATTGTGAATTCAGAGCGTTTGAAAGTTAGTTAAAGCCTTCACTCCCTGGAACTGAAGTGGTCAGGAGAGTTGAGACTCACATTTAGGTGCCTGCTGGTTCTACGACTTACTAGTTGTATGATTTTGATGGAGTTACTAAACTTCTCTAGTTCTCAGTTTTCTCATCTGTAAAATGGGATATTTGCATTTCTATAAGTTACTGTGACTATTAAATGAGCTAATTTATTTAAAGTCTATTAAATAAATTTAAATAAAGTGTATTAAAGTAGTAGCTATTATTTATTACATATGCATTGATATAGTACCGTCAGTGTAGGATTTTTGTGTGCTTTTAGTGTTTGTCAAAAATGCTAATGGAACACATTCCTTTCTCAAATGTAGTTGAACAAATTGACATATTACACAATACTATTTATTATATTAGTATTTATTTATTTTTAATGAATACTTCCCATTATTTAAACTACTAATAAGAATCTAATAAGTTACCTACAACCAAACCTACTTTTGAAAATAATCAGTTTGATTTTAAATGTTTTATTCATTGCCCTCATGATATATGAAAATGTCCTGAGCAATCTCCCATCATTTAGTATGGATGCAACATTTTCCACACTTTCTCTTCTATGTGGAAACATGGCAAATATTGCTCCTTAGACTTTATGTCCTAATTCAAAAAAATGTAGCCACTGTATTCCTTGTCCTTGTAGCATCAAAGCATAAACACCAACAGACCATTTTATGTTAATTGCATCTTGTAACGGTCTCCTAAACCCTTCTCCATGGAGTCCAATGCAGAGCTGACCTTTTCTGATCCTAGGAAACAGAATTGACCAGTAAAGCCCACAGACAATTCAAATAGTCAAGGGAGGAAAATATCTCAACTCCTTTGTCTCTCTTTTTTAGTAGTAATTATCTAAAGATATAATATAATGTATATTTTCACACTGGAAGAGAGTCAAGATTATGTCATGACTTAAAGGTCTTGATGATTCAGTGACAGTAAGTTAACGAATTATTCAAATGTCAACCAACATAAGCCCTTCTAAATCACCAAGCCTTCTAGCCATGTGGAAGGGGAAACTTTAAGTGAAGAAATACAGTGTAATTATGAAAAGGAAGGAATTATTTCATATTTGAATCCATATAACTCACTGTTAAGTCAATTTCAATTTCAGAATGCTGGGTTACATTCTGTATCATGGATTTACAGCTCATAACAGCATGGAAGAGATCACTTTGAATTCATACTATTAAGGGAAAAATTATTTTTAAAAAGTGCTTAACTTATATATTCAGCACATACAAGATTTATCTGTAGGTTTATATAGTTTAAATCATTATTGCTTGAACTTGATAATTACAGAATAGATTGTCTTCATCCTACTCTCTTGACTATAGCATCCTAAGGCTAATCTAATCTAACAAATTCTGAACCATTAAAATATGCATTCTCAAATCAAAACTACAATGAGCTACCACCTCATACCAGTCGGAATGACCATCATCAAAAATTCTGTAAGTAATAAGTGCTGGAGAGGGTGTGGAGAAAAAAGAACTCTCCTACACTGTTGGTAGGAATGTAAATTAGTACAGCCACTATGGAGAACAGGATGGAGGTTCCTTAAAAAAACTAAAAATAGAGCTACCATATGATCTAGCAGTTTCACTCCTGGGTATATATCCAGAGAAAACCATAATTGATGTGTGTGTATATGTGTGTGTGTGTGTGTGTGTGTGTGTGTATATGTATATATCAATGTCTAACTGAATCACTTTGCTGTACAGCTGAAACATTGTAAATCAACTACACTTCAATAAAAATAAACAAAAATATGCATTCTTCTAGACATTTTCATGTACCTCTTAACAAAATTTGAAATTAGTTTGGTAAAGTTGAGGCACTCTCATATATCCAGGTCATGCCCCAAGACAGCCTTCAAAATGAAAAGGAAACATTCTTAATGATTAGCTCTCAACTTTGGCTGCACTTTGGAATCATCTGGGGAGCTTTCAAAATACCCTATGCCTTGTGAGCCACCCCCACAGATTTGATGTAATCGATCTGGGGTACACTGCAGGCATTAGGGTTTAAAAAAAAAAAATCCCCAGCCAAGGTGGGGAACTGCTGATCTCAGCACCATTTCATGCCTGAAGAAAAACAACACAAGCCTTATTCTTTCCTGAGGGTCAGGGGATGTATTAGGCTGAAAAATGGTCCTTGAAGATGTTCACACCCTAGTCTCTGGAACCTGTGAATGTTACCTGGAATGGCAAAGGAACTCTGCAGAGGTGATCAGGGTAAAGATCTTGAGATGGGGAGTTTATCCTGGATTGTCCAGGTGGGCCTGAGATGTCACCACAGGGGTTTTATGAGAGGGAGGCAGAAGGAGTCAGAATCAGATAGAAGGTATGTGACCCCAGAAGGAAAGGGATAGAAAGAAGGAAATGTGAACATGCTATGCTTTTTTTTGCTGCCTTTGAAGATGGAGACAAGGGGCCACAAGCCAAAGGATGTATGAGGCCTCTGGAAGCTGGAACGGTCAAGGAAACAGATTCTCTCCTGAGTCTCCAAAAAGAATGCAGTGTTGTGGACTCATTTTAGACATCTGACTTCCATAACTGTAAGATCATAAATTTGGGTTGTTTTAAGCCACTAAGTTTGTGGTTAATTTATTACCACAACAATAGGAGAATAATACAGGGGAGGATGAATTCTGTCCAGGAGCAATTTGCAATGGTTTTATGGGGAACTCTGAGGCTCTTTAATATAAAACACCAGAAAACTCAAGACCAAATTGCTATGATCTATGTTTTTATTAAATGTTAAATACATTTCTTAGACATTGGCTAGTCCTTATTTTTTTATATGCAACAATACTTTTGCTGTGTTGAATCTCCTTAAATAGAAACTAACTAAATGCCATGCTATTACTGCCAAGCAAAGCCTCTGCTGTGCTGTGCTTAGTCACTCAGTCATGTGACTCTTTGCGACCTCAGGGACTGCAGCCTGCCAGGGCTCCTCTGACCATGAGATTCTTCAGGCAAGAATACTGGAGTGGGTTGCCATGCCCTTCTCCAGGGGATCATCCCAACCCAGGGATCAAATCCAGGTCTCCCACATTGCAGGCAGATTCTTTACCATCTGAGCCACCAGGGAAGCCCCAAGCAAAGCCTCAGATTAAATCAAATCAATGAAGATGTGGTCAAACATTTCTAAGAAGCTGTCTACCATGGGGAGATTGACTGATTTTTCAGGTTTGCAGGTCCTAGCTTGGTCATGGTAATTTCAAAGTTCTTACTTAGTAACTTCTTATTTGCTATTATAAAGATACCCATTTGAGGGCTGAATATTCTCTACATAGAGCCTATGTTGCCTTTCCATCCACCACCAGCCACTTCTTGTGAAGAAAGACAGCCACTAGATCTCAAGCCTCAGTCATATTTTGATCTCTCAGGCTTTGATTGGACTGTCCTCTGACCTTGGTGTCAACCCAGGTTCCAACACAGTTTAAATGTCGAGAGCCTAGAAAATGCAGTTCTACAATAATTCTCCTTCAGTTAGCTTAGACTATTAACTCTAAAATTAACTTTGATAACTTATGTAAAGTGCCTAGGGAGGTGGTACATTTATAAGAGCTGTTCAGTAAATCTTAATTCTCTTACTGTAGAATATAAATAAAAACATTAAGAGATGAGAAGACCTGGATAGAAACCAAATTAAACCATTACAATTGGGTGCTTAGGGACAACTTCATTACCTTCCTTGAGGTTTGTTCAATTCACAAACATGTGCAAAACAATATAAAAAATACATTCCCCACAGTTTTGTTGCAGCCTGCATATTTTCTAATATTTTAAGAATTAGTGGCATTACTATCAGGGATCAATATAGGGCTGTCACCAGTTCCACAGAGGCACAATCTCCATTAATGATTCAACACTATGAGTACATTCCTACCAGAACAATCACCTGTCAACCACAGAAAAAGGTTTTCCAGTATATTCCTCTAGGAAAATGTTCATGCTCTCAGTCAAATAATCTCCCCATTGATAGTATTTTATTTTGTAATATTCACACTCTATGGACTTAAGATGAAAGAAATATCATTAGAATCTCCTCCTATTGCTCCTAAATTATACCTTCTGATAAGGTTTTGGGTCTATCAACAAATGTACATCAAAGTCTTGGTGCATAGAGTCAGGGAAAGTAGGAGGTCACAGGACTCGGGGAATTTCAGGCTGAGCCAAGAGCAGACTTGCTGTGGGAACTTCTGGCTCAGCAGTGACCCCAAGAGTGTTACAGAATTCAATTAAAACAATGACAAAACACCCCAGCAAAGCACACTTACCTATTGTTCCTACATTTTTACATGGGTTCCAAAATGCAGTAGGGTAACATGAAAATCTAACAGAATGCTACAGTCCTCATCTCTGATTGGGGCAGATTATTTGGATGAAAACAAGCACACATACATATTTCTAAGGGAAATGCGCCCCTACCCACTCATTTTGAAAAGTTCAGCTTCTCAAGATTGTTCCAATCTACACAGTAACAGTAACAGATGTATGTTTTATGATCACTAGTTTTCTGAAGCACTGTGGGAACTTGGACTGTTCAGCCACTATTCCCACACTTCTACAACTAGAACCCCTTCATCTCTTCAGAGGAAATTTCAGCCTGATAAACCTTTCTTTTTTAAATTGTCAAATGGTATATTTTCTTCCCAGGTGAGTTTTACCAACTCCTCCCCAAGCCAAACACCAAGATCCAGTTACTTTAGATTTTTTAGGGGCTCATATGTCATTTGTGTACTAAGAAAAGTCCAAGAGATTATTTTCACCATTAATCTTTGCAGCTAATAAAGATGAATATAAACCAGCAGCCTTAAAACCAGAGGTGGGCATTTCACCAGTAATGCTTTTTCATAGCTCCTTGATGAAGATGATCAACTAAAGCAAAACTGCTGCATGATCTATTAATAGAGAATGAGGATTAATGAAGGATTATGTCATAATGAGTCTGCCTGCAGAGTAGCTTCAGTTCTGGTCCTTTGCTGCCAAAATACAGTTCTCATTTCCAACAAACAAAGTCTATCAGAGAGAAAGCACAGAGCCCCTTTAGAACTGGAAAGTCCTGTGCATAATAATGACTGTCTAACTCTTCTTTTGCCAAAGAGCTTCAGCACTTTCAATGTCATAGGTCAATGCAGTGATTCAGAGGGGGCCTGATCCTTATCTAAGCTTTTGCAACAAAATTAGAATGTGCTGTAGTCTTATTAAAGAAATGTTTGTTCCTCCATCAATGAGCTGAAAAGAAAGCAGCTCAATGTACTTTTGCAAATTACAGCAATAAACTGCTTGAATTAACTGCTTTATTACAAATATTTAATTATTCTGAGGGTTAAATATCCAACATTTTGGAAAGGCAAAATTAGCAGTCCACTTGATAATCTTCTTCATTTAAAATCTGTTACAACGGTGTATTTTTGTTTTAATTTTTAAACAATCCCAATTTTCAGTTGCCTTTATTGTAAATTCAGCTAGTTTCCATTTGGAATGAAAAATAATAATACTTATGTCCTTAATTTTGAAGTTGTCAAGAAAATCAAATTTGTAACCTAGGAAAAATTATAAAACGTAGAACTCATTGTCATTTTCCAGGAACATGAACAGTTACAAAAAATGAAATCAGACTAAAGCACCATGTTTAGGTCAGTCATATTTTAAGCAAGACCTATTTCAAGATTTAGCTAAAATATCATCATCATCATCATTATTACTAAAAGAGTTGTTTAAATGTTAAAGAACACTCCCCTTTAAAATAAAAAATGACCATGAATTAAAACTTTATATGAAAAGAAAACTCAACAAATACATGTTGAACAAAAAGCAAAGGTTCTCAAAGGGAAGTTTTTTACTCCAACAAAATAAAATTCATTCATCCAAATGCCTTTCATTTATTATTTCAGTGGTCCCAAAACAGATGAAAATAATTTTTAAAAACTGATCATTTTATCTCGCTTATATTTTTAAAAAATAAGAAAGAGAGCATTTTGCCACAGGACAAGGAAAAATATTACAACAGAAAATAGATCAGCCAGGATATGCTTCAACAGAGGGACATATCAAAGCATTATTATCGTTTCTCTCCACTTACTGTGTGGATTCACTAATCTACATCACTAAATTGACCATTCAGTGCCAGAAAATCTGCCATGTAGGTCTCGACTTTTCATAGCAGCTCTTAAATGTGTATTCGGAAACTACAAAGTACTGAATATATTTTCAGCCTTTTTATACTACGATTTACAGCTAATGACCTTAAGCAATGTCATGCATGTAAAGCAAAATTATGAGACCACCCTGGTTTAGAGCCAAATAAAGGTATAGAATCAAACTTCATTATCATTTAAATTTAATAGGGGGGAGGACAGGAATAAAAAAAATTCATCGTAATACAGATAATCTATTTTGTAGTTTTACTTTATAAGAGTAGACTCCACTTGTATTTTGCTATTACCGGCTCAGGGTAAGTAGACAATTATCTAAGCTTAATGCCAAAAGTAATAATGCGCCGCACACATTCAAAACCCTTGTGCCACATCAGCCAGTGCCTGCAGGGATAAAACATTTATCAGTTGCTCCTTAGAGCAATAGTGGGTTTGAAAATTTGGCTGCCCAGGCTGACATTAAGTGAAATCATAGTTTTTGCTTGATTCAGAACCCAGCACAGGAAACCCTGACACTGGGATGACTCCACTGGCAGCGTGCCTCCCGATACCCACTGAACTGCGGGCTACTTTCTGTCCCACTACTTCCCATGAAAGAAGGCCTTTTACTTCCCTGCTATAGTTGGCACACTGCCCTTTTCACAGACCCAACGAACCGTCATCTTGGATGTAACAAATTAGTACATTCTCAGAATAATAATAAGTGCAGGCATGAAAACACCATTGTTTTTATTTGGAAATGAAGTAACTCATTTTAGCTGGGTGACTTTTTCAGTGTAACACCACAGGCCAAAAAAAAAAAAAATCTTTTCCGAAAAGAATGGCCAATTTCAGGAGAGATATGACACATCATTTGCTGTAAAAATCAGGGAAAGGCAAAAGAATAGAAAAAAATGGCATTTGTTGTAGAGGAGTTATAGAGAAAATAGGGGGTTTGAGAAAAACACAAATGTGAAACAAGTAATGGGTCCACTTCAAAGCACAATTAAAGAAATAAGATTGGGAATGAGTACAATATGGAGTTGATTTCTGATACCAGGTTAAGGTCTATTAATTTATTTTTCTGTTTGAAATTGCAAAATGTATATAACTAAGAGATTTTTAAATGACCTTCAGGTAGGTGAGGAAAAATAATTAAATGTAGAAAAAGTTAAAATATAAGAGAATAACATAAATGTGTTTTCATATGTTAATGAACATGTCAAAGTTTACTTTCAGTTTTCCAAAGATCCCTTTCACTACTGGTGTGTGTATGTTTTCATTTTCAGGATTTTTTTTTTTTTTTTACTATGTTTATAAAGAAAAGGAAAAACTCAATATTTACAAATTTGCATATAAGTCAAATATACTACAAATCAGAGCCATGAAATTATAGAAAAACACTTTTCTTCAATATTTTGGAAGGGCCATCACCACCTTTCAATGTCAGGAACCCTGAAAAATACTACTATAAAAATTATTGTTATGATAGTCTTTATGACATCTTCAATTGAGATTTAACTGAGATCCAAATGGTATACCTTTCAGCAGGCAATAAGATGAAATGAGAACTGCCAAGAAGTTTGAAATAAAGTAAATACATATACATTTTCAATATTCTAGATTTTGTCCAATTTAAAAGTCAGCTCAAAATTATAATCTAGAAATCAAAACAATCATTAATCTACTCTCCCTTTGCTCTACCCTGATCATTTTAAACAAATCATGATATTTCATGTAAAAATGTGCCACAAATTTACTAAACTTTCTGGTTCAAATGAGTTCAAGAATATCTCATTATAAATGGAGACAGTCCTGAAAAAGCAGCCAAGCATGACTAAAAAGATCACTCTTTTACACAAAAAAATAGCCTTCTTATTTTACCCTTTGTTGAAAAGACATTTGGCCAGCCACAGGGGAAATACATAATCTACTTTTATATTCAAATAATTTATTTGAAAACTCTATGGCTGCAATGACCCTAAAACAACTCTGGATTGAATATACATATTACATGGGTTTATGTGATCTTAATCATTGACTTGTTTTCATGTGTGAGCAGTGATTTTGGCAATTCTTTTAAAGAGGTGAAAACACATTCATATGCCTTAATAAAAATTTACCATTAGGTAAAATTATATCTACATGAAATAAACGCTATTAATGTGGTATAATTCTGTAAATAATTTTATATGTGAAGTTGTTTGAATATTGCAGTTCTTTCATGTAGCAGTCTATCAATTCGATTTAATATACATTCCAACACACTATCTGGTAACAACACGTCAGAAATTATGCCATCATAATTTGCTTTTTACAGAGACAAGCAGCAATATTTGAACATTTTGAGATTTTAAAAACCTCCTTCCACATAAATTTGCTCTTCTCAATTCTTTGAATTTTTTGGTCAGTTTTTTGATAATAAGATTGATATTATGAACTCTAAGTCATGGTAACTTCAATTACAAAATATACCCTCTCACCCCTATCCCAGGAGCCAAAGAAGAGGCCAGCAGCAAATAATGTTTGTCTATTTACTTTAAGTAAGACACTGCTTCTTTCATCAAGTTGCTCAGTATCCAAGATTATGTAACAGCAGAGAATAGCATACACTGAGGAGGAAAAGCTTAAAGCAATTAGTTTCCTTCTAAGTACCTTCAGCCTCCTTATTTAGGTTTGTAAAAAACAGGCAATCATACAATGAATTTCAAGCAGCCATACAAAGCGCTTAAAAAACTGTTTCTACAGTCTTAATTTCCTTTCATCCTTGTACACATGAAAGAGAGGAAATAGCCATCACGTCCATGTCCTAAAATTGATCACTCAGTCCAGAAAGTTTTCAATGCTTTCCACCTAGGTTTTTTCTCTGACTTTTCAAGGTACCCATGAGATATTTCCAGTTCTGATACAGAAAACCAAAAGATAAAATGTCGATTTGTCTTGCACATTCTGGGTGCCTCCCTAGACTCCCGCCACTCTCCCAGCAGAGCAGAATGAATATCTGTGCTAACCACACATTTCAGGACAAAGGGACTAATTCATGGGGGAGGGGAGACCACACACCATTTATAAGGTTTGTTCAGTTTACAAGAAAACTATTGTCAATGCTTTGTTGATTCATTATGAATGACCCTGCGTGACAAATAACAAGCAGCTACCTCCTTGCTTCAGCCTCACCACAATGCTGCCTGCATTTGAGAGCAGCCTAGGATCTGCTGGGCTAATTGTTATTTAAGGAAAATGGAGCTGTGGGTACAGGAGACGGTTGTGATCACAGACAGAGCCATTGGGTTGAAGATTTGATGAAACTGTGGCCCTGGTACCCAAAAGATCACGCACAATAGCACAGTGCTTGCTATTTGCTGCACAAAACTCTGATGTGAAGAACCAAATTCCACTAGAGGGAGTGAAAAGAGCCCAGAAAGGATCATAGAGATGCTGACTCTAGGCAGGGTCCCACCACTAGGACGTTTCAGTCACTGAAATCTTCTTGTCTCCCCACCTACAAAATGGGACTAAAATATTTTTTTTGAAGGAAAATCACCTTAAAATCTTTTGTTGGAAAATGCTATACAGCGCACAAGTATTATCTTCATCATCCATTGAACCTTTGTACTTTTTCCCTCTGTCCCGAGGGAAATAATAAATTGACATATTTTCTGTCATCAGAGATCCTTTTAAGACCACAATGTGATTGCACTCCAGTACATCTCACACTTATCCCCATTAAAAAAACACAAAAGGGCGAAAGCAGGGAAAGAAATAGGTGGGCATAAAGGGCGGCTCAGATATCCTGTCGTACAACATGGGCGCTCTTCCTAACCTGCCCCAGCCTCTAAGACGGGGAGCAGAGCCACGGCACAAAGAGGCTGGCAAATGGGCTCTGCCTAGGTTCCGGTTGAAACTGGCTGCTCGGGGGGAAGAGCACACAGATTGCTCTCCTGAGTGGCCATTTGATTGCTGATCAGCCATGTGTTCCCCTACTGCTCCAACAACCCTGAACGGTGCCCCTTATCTTTTTAAGTGGTTGGTTTAGATGGAAACACAGGGAAAAAATCCGTCCCCTCAAAGGGCACCTACATGGTAGCGCTGTAGCATTTTCTTTCTGTAAGGAATAAAGGAACCTTAAAAATTAGCCCAGACCTCCATGAGGAAAAGTTCCTTGGTGGCCAGAGGGAGAAAGAAAACTTCCCCTTTCCCTTCCCATCTCCTTCAGTTCTCTCTGCTGTGGGATTTCCCAGAGCCACCAAGTGGGTCTCAGAGGAGAATAAGGAGAGCTTTTTAAGGTGGTGGGGAAACCGGCCCTCTGACAGGTTGCTGAGGAAATGTTACTTGGTAAACCTATATGGAGGGCAGTCTGGCAAGTCTACCCAAGCCAACTCCCAGGTTTCTATCCTATAACTCTGTTCCCACACGTGTGAAATGACACATGTACAAGGTTGTTTATTGTAGTACTATTTGCAGTAGTAAAGATTGGTAACACCTTAAAGCCCATCAACATGGGTTGGTAACATTATGACGCAAGGATGCAAGGAAATAAAAGACCATGTATTAATAAGAAAAGAGTGAGGAAGTAACATAGGATAATCTTCAAGATATATTGTTAAGAGGGAAAACAAGCCACAGAAGAATATGAACTCTATGAGACTTCGGTTAAAGAAGGGAAAAGATTGATAGATATTGCTTTCAGGCTGTATGAGAGTAGGGCTCTGGCTTTCTTCAGTCACCCTCCTGTCCTTAAGGATGGGAAATACTTTCAAGTGAGAAAAGGTCTGAAATAAAGTTGCAGTAAATGAGGGAGAGCAAGAGAGACAACAATGGATTTGGGGGAAAAAAAAAACAAACAAACCTGGATACTAAGTAAATCAGACAAAGACAAATATTTTACGATATCATTTACATGTGGAATCTAAAACATAATACAAATGAATTCGTTTGCAAAGCAGAAACTGACTCACAGACATAGAAAACAAATTTATGGTTATCAAAGGGGAAAGAGGGAAGGGATAAATTAGGAGTATGGGATTAACAGATATATGCTACTATATATAAAATAAACAAGGATTTACTCTATAGCACAGGGAACAATATTCAATATCTTATAATAACTTAAAATGGAAAAGGATCTGTGTGTGTGTATATATACATATATACACACATATGAAAAAAATCTGGATTCAAAGTTGTACTTAGAATTTATAGAAAATTTAATGAAAAAATACTAGTAAATACTAGCAGTGAGATCAGGAGTGATTTTCCCCTTCTTTTTCCTTTGATCTGCTTGTCAATTTTTCTATGAGGAAGCACTTATTTAATAATTTTACAACAAAACAAAATAGAACATTGGAATTAGCTGTTGGGTGTGTTGACTTTTTGGACGTGTGGTTTAGGAGAGTTTCGGAAAAATCGAGGGTAGTTCTGAGATTTCTAACTTGGAAAATTAAGTGGATGTTGTTGGGAGGACTTGAATTGAGGAGGCAAATGAGAAGAAGGCAGGTAGTGCATCTCACTGTTCAGTGTTCCTCTAGGTTTATGCTGTGAGCTGGCCTTAGGGTGCCCTAAGAAATCTTTCTGGGCTTCAGTAACCACTCTATACCAATTCCACCATGAAGAAGATGCAGTCATACTTCCACTATGGAATCACCTGGGAGCTGCCCTTAGGACACAGTCAACCATGTGTTCCAAAGAAACTGACAAATCATTCAAAGCAGTGTTGACTTTCACTGTTATTGTTTCCATTGACTTGCAAATAAGTGCACTTGTGTAGGACAAAAATTCCTACACACACTGCCTCTGGTTACACAGAAACAGCTGAGGGTAAACAAGGTGGTGCTTAGCAAAGTCGGGACCCTGTGCTTGGCATCCTCAGGATGCCCCTCCTTGTTGATTCCCCAGGGTTACAAAGATATTTTCCTTTCTGCCTTTCCTGTCTTTCTCTGAAACCTGGAGCCCATCCACATGCATCTTTCCAGCAGGTCCCCACTCTCCACATCTTCTCCCTTCCCCTTCTTCTAGGTGGTGGTGGTGGTGGTGGAGTCTCCTTTCCCTTCCTCTCTGCCCTTCCCCAAGCCTGGCTTTGCTTTCTGTATTGAGAGATTCAGTCCTATGTTAGTTAATATCAAATAATACTGGAATCATAACTCGCTTTTCCTAGGACCCTAGGTTTTCTAGCCTATGGGATGCTATGTGAATTTGAAAATGTTAGAATATATATTTTCAAAGTTTCTGATGTGGAAGCATATTGTTTGGCACTAAAACAATTCCCTAATCTCTGAATAATTTCAGTTACAACCAGAGTTTGTCTGTTTGAGAGTTTCCCAAAGATTCCTTACAAATTAACATACTTTTGGAGAAATTATTAGTTATAATTTGATTAACTGTACTTATTTATACAGATTCCTCTCATTTTTAGAAAGTCACAATGATAAGTCATTTGATAAATACTAGTTGTGTTGAAGTCCATTTTAGTGTGTGTGGTGTTTTTTTTTTTTTCCTTCCAAGAGTAACATTTTCTGTTGAATTTCTAATGCAATTAAAATAAAATTATATATTACTAAAAAAAAAAAAAAATTAACAGGACTCCAGAAAAATAATGATCAAATGGGTTAGAAAACTTACCTCCTGTATTGCCCTCAAATGGCTTCACCAATAATGGTGGTTATTAAAGGCTAGGTAGAGTTCTATGATAAAATATTTTATACCAAAATTTTCTATATTTATTATGCTTTTACCTTCCTCTTCCTTTTTATAGAGTTCCATTATTATATCAAGGAACTAGTGATTCACAGTTTGATACTGGTATAATGAATTCCCTTAAAAATCAACATTCTTCCCAATATTATTATTGTTATTATTTACCAAGTACATTTTGTTAACTTCTTGATAGGAATAACCTTGTTTAATCATCACCATAACTATATGACATAAGTACCATTCATTTGACAGATGAGGAGAAGGAGGCCTTGAGAAAATAAAAAAAAAAAAAATTCCTCAAAATCAAACCACCATTAAATGGCACAGTTGGGATTCAGTTGTTTCTGTCTGATTCTGGAGACCTGTGTTCCTCTTCTCAGGGACTTATGAGAGTCTTTCTTGATGGTGTCTGAACCCATATTTGGATCCGATTTCTAAGGAGTGGAGGTCTGTGAGGTGACAGCAGAAGGGGGAAGGGGAAATACAGGGCAGGAAAAACAGGAGCCCTGACATGGCAGCTCCTCCCCACATGGCAATTCTCCCTTTAGTTATTTTATGGTCTCTCAAAATGAGCTTTGGTTTCCTCATCTGAAAAAGGGACATACTGATACTTCTTGGGATTGTTACAAGGCTTTAAGTTAAAAATCTATGAAGTGCTTATCAGTTCAGTTCAGTTCAGTCACTCAGTCATGTCTGACTCTTTGTGACCCCATGGATTGCAGCACGCCAGGCCTCCCTGTCCATCACCAACTCCCACAGTTTACCCAAACTCATCTCCATTGAGTCGATGATGCCATCCAATCATCTCATCCTCTGTCGTCCCCTTCTCCTCCCACCTTCAATCTTGCCCAGCATCAGGATCTTTTCAAATGAGTCAGTTCTTCACATCGGGTGGTCAGAGTATTGGAGTTTCAGCTTCAGCATCAGTCCTTCCAATGAATATTCAGGACTGAATTTCTTTAGGATGGACTGGTTGGATCTCCTTGCTGTCCAAGGGATTGTCAAAAGTCTTCTCCAACACCACAGTTCAAAAGCATAAATTCTTCAGTGCTCAGCTTTCTTTATAGTCCAACTCTCACATCCATACATGACTACTGAAAAAACCATAGCTTTGACTTGATGGACCTTTGTTGGCAAAGTATTGTCTCTGATTTTTAATATGCTGTCTAGGTTTGTCAAAGCTTTTCTTGTAAGGAGCAAGCATCTTTTAATTTCATGGCTGCAGTCACCATCTGCAGTGATTTTGGAGCGCCCCAAAATAAAGTCTGTCATTGTTTCCACTGTTTCCCCATCTGTTTGCCAAGAAGTAGTGGGACTAGATACCATGATCTTAGTTTTCTGAATGTTGAGGATTAAACCAACTTTTTCACTTTCCTTTTTCACTTTCATCAAGAGGCTCTTTAGTTCTTCTTCACTTTCTGCCATAAGGGTGGTGTCATCTGCATATCTGAGGTTATTGATATTTCTCCCAGCAATCTTGATTCCAGCTTGTGGTTCAGTCAGCCCAGCATTTCTCATGATGTACTCTGCATATAAGTTAAATAAGCAGTGTGACAATAAACGTACTTGCTGTACTCCTTTCCCTATTTGAAACCAGTCTGTTGTTCCAGTCCAGTTCTAAATGTTGCTTCCTGACCTGCATACAGGTTTCTCAAGAAGTAGGTCAGGTGATCTGGTATTGCCATCTCTTGAAGAATTTTCCACAGTTTTTTTGTGATCCACACAGTCAAAGACTTTGGCATAGTCAATAAAGCAGAATTAGATGTCTTTCTGGAACTCTCTTGCTTTTTCAGTGATCCAGGAGATGTTGGCAATTTGATCTCTGGTTCCTCTGCCTTTTCTAAGTCCAGCTTGAACATCTGGAAGTTCCCGGTTCACATACTGTTGAAGCCTGGCTTGGAGAATTTTGAGCCTTACTTTGCTAGAGTGTGAGATCACTGCAGTTGTGCAGTAGTTTGAGCATTCTTTGGCATTGCCTTACTTTGGGATTGGAATGAAAACTGACCTTTTCCAGTCCTGTGACCACTGCTGAGTTTTCCAAATTTGCTGGCATATTGAGTGCAGCACTTTAATAATATCATCTTTTAGGATTCGAAATAGCTCAACTGGAATTCCATCACCTCCACTAACTTTGTTGATAGGGATGCTTCCTAGGGCCCACTTGACTTTGCATTCCAGGATGTCTGGCTCTAGGTGAGTGATCACACCACTGTGTTTATCTGGGTCATGAAGATCTTTATTGTATAGTTCTTCTGTGTATTCTTGTCACCTCTTCTTAATACTTCTGCTTCTGTTAGGTCCATACCATTTCTATCCATTATTGTACCCATCTCTTCATGAAATGTTCCCTGGATATCTCTAATTTTCTTTAAGAGATCTCTAGTCTTTCCCATTCTATTATTTTCCTCTATTTCTATGCATTGGCCACTGAGGAAGGGTTTATCTCTCTTTGCTATTCCTTGGAACTCTGAATTCAAATGGATATATATTTCCTTTTCTCCTTTGCTTTTGGCTTCTCAGCTATTTGTAAGGCCTCCTCAGGCAGCCATTTTGCTTTTTTGCATTTCTTTTTCTTGGGGATGGTCTTGCTCCTTATCTCCTGTACAATGTCACAAATCTCCATCCATAGTTCTTCAGGCACTCATCTATAAGATCTCTTCCCTTGAATCTATTTCTCACTTCCACTGTATAATCATAAGGGATTTGATTTAGGTCATATCTGAATGGTCTAGTGGTTTTCCCTACTTTCTTCAATTTCAGTCTGAATTTGGCAATAAGGAGTTCATGATCTGAGCCACAGTCAGCTCCCGGTCTTGTTTTTGCTAACTGTATAGAGCTTCTCCATCTTTGGCTTCAAAGAATATAATCAATCTGATTTCACTATTGACCATCTGGTGATGTCCATGTGTAGAGTCTTCTCTTGTGCTGTTGGAACAGGGTGTTTCCTATGATTAGTGTGTTCTCTTGGCAATACTCTTATTAGCCCCTGCCCTGCTTCATTCTGTACCCCAAGGCCAAATTTGCCTGTTATCCCAGGTATTTCTTGACTTCCTACTTTTGCATTCCAGTCCCCTATAATGAAAAGGACATCTTTTTGGGTGTTAGTTCTAGAAGGTCTTGTAGGTCTTCATAGAATCATTCAACTTCAGCTTCTTCAGCATTAGTAGTTGGGGCATAGACTTGGATTTCTGTGATATTAAATGATTTGCCTTGGAAACAAACAGAGATCATTCTGTGGTTTTTGAGACTGCATCCAAGTGCTACATTTTGGACTCTTCTGTTGACTGCAATGGCTACTCCACTTCTTTGAAGGGATTCTTGCCCACAGTAGTAGATATAATGGTCATCTGAGTTAAATTCACCCATTCCAGTCCATTTTAGTTCGCTGATTCCTAAAATGTTGATGTTCACTCTTGCTATCTCCTGTTTGACCACTGCCAATTTACCTTGATTCATGAACCTAACATTTCAGGTTCCTATGCAATATTGCTCTTTATAGCATTGGACTTTGCTTCTATCACCAGTAACATCCACGACTGGGTGTTGTTTTTGCTTTGGCTCCGTCTCTTCTTTCTTTCTGGAGTTATTTCTCCACTGATCTCCAGTAGCATATTGGGCACCTGCCAACCTGGGGAGTTCATCTTTCAGTGTCCTATCTTTTTGCCTTTTCATACTGTTCATGGGGTTCTCAAGGTAAGAATACTGAAGTTGTTTGCCATTCCCTTCTCTGGTGGACCACATAAAGTGCTTATAGTATAGTGCTTTGTCATCCTGAGGCACTGGTGAATGGCATGTTCAAATCCCCAAGATATGGTGATAATATCACCTTGGACAATTTTTTAAATCTCTCTGTGTCTCAGTTTCTTCACTTGTAAAAAGGGGATAACAATGTCACCTATATCATAGGGTAATTGTGAATATTATATGACAAGTTAACACATAGAGCACATAGGGAGCACTATATTTATAATTATTGCCCTATAGCTGGCTAACACCATGGGGGCAGCTCTAGAGAGCACACCTAGAATGCTGTCCATGGAATGAAAAATATTAGGCTCTCCAACTCCAAAGACTCTATTGTCTGTAACTAAGACTATTATTCTTTTGTTCAAACAACTGCCATATGCCTCAAAAGTTTCATGTGCTAGCTAGACTTCATGCGCTAGCCACTCTTCAGCAAAGCCTCTTAGACTTTAAGGGGAGAGTTGTAAACAATTTTTAATCTCTTTTTTAGTGAGTATTGATTGTGGTTAGCCTTAGGAAGCTTTGGGAAGTTTTGGAAATAGACAGCTACCACTGCCACAGTCACTTTCTACATTGCTTGGCCAGAAGAGAAAGAAGAAATAAACTAGTTCCCCCCGCCATCTCTACCCTCTACACAGAGGATCCCTGAGCCATGGTATGGACATTGTTGTGTTATGGCATTATGCCTCGCTGGGAATTTGCAGAGTAGTGAGGAAACGCTGCTAAGTTGTAAAGCTTCTAAATTTCCATGCAGGTGAGTGCACAGCAAAAATAGATACAAAAGCAACAAACAAAACTTTGGGATTATGCTGAAGATTTGTGTTTGGAAAATGGAAACAAATTTAAATGGAATGCATAGAATTAGGATTTCCTGATTAAATGCTTTGGTTACTAGAAAATTTTTTTTGCTTTAATTCATATTGATAATATTTCTAAAATGATATGTTTTATTAGTTATTTTACAAAATAAAACTTTGAATTGATTCATAGTTAAAAATCTATAAAACATGGATAAATATTAAAAATATGAAAACCATGCATAATCATTGATGTGAGAGCCTGTCAATGTTTCAGTATTTTTAATACATATATATTAAGCATACATCATAATAGTATTAAGCATACGTCATAATAGTATAACTCTAAATCTTTACACAATTTTCATAAAATTGGAATTATACTGCTCTATGTACTTGTTTCATAAATTTGCTTTTAAGAGTAATATTATACTATGAACATTTTTTTAATCTAAATATTTGCTGAAATCATTTGAATGGCTAAATGAAGTTCCCTCATAGGCATATACAAAGATTGATTGCAGGAATCTCCTATTGTCAAACATTTACATTGTTGCCAAAATTTTAGTTAAAATTTAAAAGTTATTTATAAACAACTGTGATAAAAATAGTCTTGTACATAACTTCTAATATGCATTTCTGTTTATGAATTTAAAAGTCTAGGAGTGAAATTATTTGGGTTATAAAGGATATGGACATTATAAATACAGCTGACCTTTCTTTTGCCACTTTAACTCTATAATACAAAGTAAAAAGGTAAAAGAGCCCAAATTCCATACCACCTAAGTCCCTCCATAAACTAGATCCTGAGCTACTTTTTCAGTTTTAGTCAGTTCAGCTCAGTCGCTCAGTTGTGTCCGACTCTTTGCGACCCCATGAACTGCAGCACGCCAGGCCTCCCTGTCCATCACAAACTCCTGGAGTTTACTCAAACTCATGCCCATCGAGTCGGTGATGGCATCTAGCCATCTCATCCTCTATTGTCCCCTTCTTCTCCTGCCCCCAATCCCTCCCAGCATCAGGGTCTTTTCCAATGAATTAGGTAGGTTTAATTTCTCTCCCCACCCTCTTTCCTCTCCTCCCTCCTCCCTTCTCACACTCTTCCCAAAGCCACTTGAACCCCAGGCATAGTAGCATTTGCTGTCATTGAATAATTCATAAACTTAAATAGATCTGGGTTTTTGCTCCTTCTGTTCTCCCAACCTAGAATGTTCTTTTCAACACAGACAGATGCCTGCCCATTCCCCAAGTTCTGTCCAATCTTGAGTAAACAACTTAACTTCTCTGGGCCTCAGATCCCAAAACTTTGAAACAGACAATAGTAATATTACTTTTCTCCTAATACTGTTTGAGGATCAATGAGCTAATACAAAGTCCTTAAAATAACATTTACCTAAATTTAAGAAATACTCAACAAATGTTAGATGTTTAATTATTGTTACCTGACACACTTCGTCATCTGTATTATGCAACCAGTTTATACATAATTGCACTCAATTTTCAGAAGACCTGCCAGCTCTAGGATTTCACAAATTGATGGCAGTTGTTAGAATCTTAAAGGGACCGCAGAGATATCTAAGCACGTGTTCAAAGTTTGAAGAGTCACTTGGGGAATGTGTTAAAAATGCAGATGCCTGAGGCCCACCCCAGTCCTATTAAACCAGAATCTCTGGTGGGGGGCCTAGAAAAATGCATTTTTATCAAGCTCCAGGTGATTATGAAGCATGATAAAGTTTGGGAAATACTCATCATAGTCTGAAATCATAGGTCTGCCAGTGAGAGGACAAGACCATAAAAGCTTAAGTAATTCTCCTTCAGTGAAAGTAGAAAAAAGCCATCTAGTTTGTGGAATGAAAGAACTGCCGTATCTCACATCACCAGTGAAACACAAATGATTTCAAGGATGCTTCAATGATGCTGTGGTTCCAAGCTTTTGTACTGGAATAAAGGAAGAACATGAGCTCTGGTCAGGCTTAAAATTTGATTTCAGATCTGTTGGCAGAAAGATTGATCAAAGTTCGACCTAATTGTGGTCTTTCATTTATGGTGAAAACATGAATCCCAATGAAAAATTGATCTCAATCACTGAACAGTGAGTGATACAACTGTAAACACACATCTACACCCTGCAAGACAAAGCAGCTTGCTCCTGATGAAGACAGTTCTATTTTGTCTTGTCTATTTAATTTGACATTTGTCTTTTGGCAGAAGATGCATTACTGAGACAAGGAACAGAGATGATGTCTCCTTCCTTTTGGAACCACATGAAGAAGTTTCATTTTATTTTAGGGGTGAGCGGATGTGTGAGTTGAGGGATGATTTCCTGTATAATTACTTCTGAGATACATATTTCCATTTGAGGAAAAGCCATACAAGAAAATGAAGTCCATTCTTAATAAATCAGACTATTCATTTTATTCAAGGACCACTTCTATTTTTGAAAGCAAACATAGTTGATTCTGAAGTCAAACACAACAGTGGTAGGAGACTGCCACTCCCACGGATTAAATCATGTGATTAGAATAGAGCTCCAATTTCAAACAAACAAAATTAAGACCTTTTTAAAAAAGATAATGGTACTGAGTTTTCTGGTGAAGAACATATTTCTGAAATGAAAAGAGAGACTTGGCCACAACTGCTACTTGCAGAAATAAGAAACTGTAGCATCTACAGGAAAACGCTGAGGCTATTTGTTATGCTTGCCATAGTATTATTACTAAAGAGAAAAATTAACTACCAGAGTGTACGCAGGCAAATGGGCCCACCGTCTTGTGCCATGGTTTCCTTGTCCCCACACACCAGTGGGACAGGTTCTTGGGAAGGAGTGCCATATGTACATGCTCATCACAGGCTTGGCCAGGTGTCTGCATTGTGGAGGAGGTTTCCAAAAACAGCACTTTACCTATTTTCCTTTTAGTCATAGGTTTGAGACAGAATCCTGCTGCTTTTTGGCATCCTTTCCACAATACTAGTGAAGGACAGAGATGGTGAAGGATAGGGAAGTCTGGCGTGCTGCCTTTCATGGGGTTGCAAAGAGTCGGACACAAATGAGTGACTAAACAATAACCATGATACTAGAAGAATATGAGAGTGACATGAGCCATAAAAGACTGATCATAATCGCAGTGTTCACAAGCAACCAGAGAATTTCATCTTGGGACACACAACCTTTTGGGAATCACTAAGAATATTGTTTCATGTTCTGTATCTTCCTCACTTCCACCTCCACCATTCCCATCCCACCAAATTCCCTCTCGACTCTGCATCACCTCATTCCTTCTTCCTCACAGACTGTCGCACGTGGTTTCTGTTTGACTTTGGTTTTAAATATTGTTAGGGGCCAAAAGATCAAAATGACCCAACACCTTGGCTCTGCTTTCTCATTTAACATAATTTTAAAACTCCATTTTAATCTTAAAGATATCAAAGATACAGTGACTGCTATAGTTTTCCCTAGCTGCAGAATCAGAATTCATTACACCTACTTCCATGGGGCCAGGTTGTTAGATTATGCATCCTTGCACAAATCATAGTATACATTTCCCTGTGTGCTGTACTTCTCAGGCAGCGGATCCAGCTATAGCTATAATGTATGAGAATGATTTCATCTGCATTGTTTATATTCCTGCTAATAATCACAAGTGGTATTCTGTGCCATATTTTCACCTGATTTAAAAATTTATCACAAGTAGAATTAAACTGTTCACAATGGAGCCAGGACAAATACCTTGCAGATACTGAAGGATTTAATAATATATGTGAGGTATATATTATACCTATGACCTTTGATTTAAAAAAAAATTGGAAATTAACTTTGGTATCACCAGTTCTTTATAAACCAGTGTTTAAGATGGTTAGACCTATATTCTGCATTCTCATCTATATATTTCAGTATTACGTTTGCTTAAAGAAAGGTCTAACAGAAAGTCTAATATTTAGTTATTTTCTACAGTGACTCATTACTATCTCTGCCATACGGAAAGACCATTCTTGTCTATCTTTTGTATGGGAATGAAATTGCCTTGAATCTGTCAAACCTCATCTTGTTATTGTGACCCATCCTCCTAGTTTATTTAAACAGTGTTCAATTCTAGTTTTTCAAGCTCAACAAACATGTTATTCTAGGAGCAAGGTCATTTATACAATGTTATATCATTAGGACAAATCTTGGAAATATATTTAATGTGCAAGACTGGAAATATACTAATGTTAATTTGCTTTTTCAGTCAACATTCCAATCAGTGGTACCTTCTTAAGATTTTACTAGTTTCTATATCACCAAATTATATAAGAAAGAAAAGTTGTCAAAATATATTGTGTCTTTTGCTTTTTGACTTTAGTGTCAAGATTGTTATAGAGGTCAGTTAGGTTAACCTGATAAGATGATATTTGCTATTGATATTCCAGTAATGTTTGTAGCAATATTCTAAATGCTAATAAATTGATGTCTTGGTGGAAACTACCTGCATTGGAGATTGTTTGCAAAATAATTTAAGGAAATTAATTTAATTTTCTGTCATACTACTGTCACATGACATATGGCCACATTTAAATAATATTTAATTATTCATTTAATGATTGCATACCTAATTTGAAAACCTTAGATAAACTATGCAATAAAAATGAAAAGAATGGCTTCCTGGGCATTTAATAACATAAAATACTCATGATAAGTAAAAATTAAAAATGACAATTCCAACCCTTTGAAATGTTATCTAATGTATTATGTGTTAGAGAGGCTCTAGTCTATTTTAAAAATCATCAATACTTGAATTATAAATAAAAAATTTAGAAATAATTTCATTTACCTTGGAATATCAAATAATCTGAAGGAAAAAATCTACAGCAATTTATTTTTTATGAAAGAGGTATTTGTAGTTACTTTATCATCCACTTTTTTCAGTAAAAAGGGAATTAAACTATTACAGGACACCTTGTTAAGTAATTATATAGCAACATCACTGTGCAATTAAATAGCCATCAGTCCCTGCAGCTGAGAAATTTCAGGTAATTATTCAAAGATAATTTAATAGGAGAATTACTGTATTCAAGCAAGCATTAGCTAGTAATCTACCTCAATTAAAGCATCCAATTAATTTTAGAACCTTGATAACAGTTGCCTTTGGCAAAACTATCCTTTCCCCTCATTTGATCTTAAATATACAGTATTCCTTAAACATTGTATAAAGTTAATTTACTTCTTCTAAAAGAATAGTCTATTAATACACTCTCTTAAGAAATTAAACAAATGCAAGTACTAAAAATATTCATTTTTCTTCTCTCTCTCATTTGTACCTTCTAACCTATTATGCAGAAATTGAGCAAGGCAGATTTAGATTCTGGGGCATCAGCTTCCTGCGTTTTCATCACAAAGAGCAGAAAACTTCCTCACAATGGAAACTCCCAGAAGGGGCTTTTGTTTTCAGATTGACTAGCTCATTAGACAAACTATTCTCAGGAAATGTGCCCCTGTGAATTTGGTGGTGAAGATGGTAGCAGAAGAAGGTGCATATAAGAAATGCTTCTTGGTTATTTGGGAGGCTGCTAAATTTGCTGACGCTTCAAGCTTTCAAACTTTCCTTAGCAGCCTTCCTGGGTTGGGCTCATTCAAGTTCTACCAGTTTCTTGGATAATTCATTCAGCCTTTTTGAGCCTCAGGTATGCAGTTGCCTGGTCCACTGTAGGACCACTAAGAGGCCGTGTTCAACCCAATTGAGAGTGTCCTCATGTTATCGGTCTTCACATGTCCAGTATCTTGAGCCCCCTTCTCTCAAGACTTAAATAAAAGTAGTATAAGGTTGGTATAATGGGGAAAGAACATAAATTCAGCACGGTGTATTGTTAGATGATTAGAAATACCAAAAGAGATAAATGGTTTGTCTCTGGCCATCACTTTCAAAGCTCTGGGAGCTCTCATAAAAGCTATGGAAACTGGATAACAAAAGACCATGCAGATGTCCACAGATGACTCAGGAACTGTTACAGGTTCCAGCTTCCCTGGTAGCTCAGGCGGTAAAGAATCCACCTGCAATGCAGGAGACCCAGGTTTGATCCCTGGGTTGGGACGATCCCCTGGAAAAGGGAATGGCTACCCACTCCAGTATTCTTGCCTGGAGAATTCCATGGACAGAGGAGACTGGTGCACTACAGTCCATGAGGCTGCAAAGAGTCAGACACAACTGAGCGACTAACACTGATTTATACTTCATCTCCCCACATCCTCATTCAGCAGCAACATTTATCTTTGTCTCTAACTTTGTCCTTTGGCTGCCTTTCTACCTTGAGTTCCATTTGGAACTGCTCCCTGCCTCACCTTCCCCACCAGCGTGGGCTGTTTATTTTGCCTCTTACCTACCTCTCTTTTAGGACCCTGCTATTAATATTTCCCTGGTGGCAACTGCATCTGCAGGTAATAAGTCCCCCTCTAGCTCAAGTTCCTGAGACCTCACCCAACCCAACCCCCATCTGTCAAAGGAGAGGGACAGAACGATTGTGAGAGGCCCTTGGGCTGGAAACACGGCGCTTAGGCCTGAATTAGGGTGAGGTGAGTGAAGCTGAGTCATGCAAATGCTGGGTCAGAAATTATCTGTTTCTTTGACATTGCTGCTGCACCAGCATCATGGTTTTGATCACTGGAATAGGTAACCAAGTACAGTCCCCCACTCCTTCTCTTCATTTCCCCAAATTTCTGATAAATCCACAATTTAACTTTCTACACTAAATGTATCATCACATCTTTCCACTTTGGTCATTTTTCTAGGAAGTAAAGAGCAAATCACCTTTCTACTGCAAAATGATCAAATATGTACTATACATAGCAAAACTTTTGAAAATACTGATTTGTTTTAAGGTAGTTTCATCCTCTACAAGGTTTAACATTGTTTTTATGACAGGGTTTAAGGTTTTGGAAATTCATAAGAGAAAAAGATGTTTTGGTCATCCACTTATTAATAATTAACTTCAAACCCAACAAAGGCATTCCTGAATGCGTAGCTTCCCAGTAAAGACTCAGAGTTGACTTTAGCAGTTTTTGGTGTTGGCCACATAACAAGGAAGAGGACATACCCAGGGCATCTGGTATTGTACCTGGCACATATTAAGTTCAAAGCTTATCTCCTACATGAATGAGTCGCTCTGATTTTCTCCCTAGGACCAGGCTTTACCTCTGTGTCGTGGATAGTCTGATCAGTATGCAGTTATACTGTCAATTTAATATAATTGTGTTAACCACTGGACCAATGCACTATTTCTTGTTACATTGTGATTAACCAACAGGAAAGACTAGTCTTTTTAAGGGAAACAAGCAAGCAAACAAAAATATCAGCTTGAATGTTCTGTATATCAGTCCATTTGGACCAGAAACATTTTTTTTAAGTTGAAAAAAATGAAACAGAAAATAAAACTTCCCAAGTGAAATGTCATGTTCCTTCTCACAAAGAAGTTTATTAGCCATAAACTAATAAATAGAGCAAATATACTGATGAGATCCAAGTTACAATTTGTAAGACTTTTTTCTACTTGTTATGCAGGCATCATAAGCAATTGGCAATATTTACTGTTTACAATATTTACTATCTAGAGTTGTGATCCTATTCACATCCAGAGTCAAATTACACATCTATCAAACCCCTAATGATGAGTGCATTCCCAGTACACATAATCCAAATGATTAAAGTAGGTAATGATTTCTCCAAAATAACCACAAGATGCCCATAGGATTTCATTTGCTGTTATCTCAGCACCTCTTGCTATTCTAATTATTACTGCTTTTGGAGTTCAGTTACCTGTAATTTTCTTTTAGAATTGCAAATGTTATACTTTGCTTTCTTATCATGTCATAGAACTCTGTTATGTATCACATGTTGGAAAAAACCTGCAGAAGATTTAATAAGAAATTCTAAAGCCCAGTGGATTTTCCACCACTGCAAACTCCCTGTATCTCTTAAATAAAGCAGCCCATAATTGATTAATAAAAAGCTAAGTAATTTTGGTATTAATATGACCCCCTGGGAGGCCCCCATAATCACAACTAGCAGACCAGTCACAGTATTGCTCAATTACATATCCAGGTAAATAATCTGCAAATTGACAAACCCTATAAGGGGATTTTCAGCATTTCCAATTTGTTAATCCATGATAAATGCCTCTCAGAGGTTGGACAAAGCCCAGGCCCTTTCATATTTTGAAACTCCTGGTTTATTAAAATATTTTAAAGCAGAGTTAGCAAAAGTGTTTTATATTTAAAGTTTAAAATGCTATATTTATAGCACTAATGCCTAATATGTTAGTGCTATAAACATATGTAAAATACATTGCTATATGACTGTCAATATAAAAATTATAAAAATCGATTTTCAGTGTATGACCAGTACCAGGACAAGAGAGTTTCCTTCTGCCTGACCTGTCAGGATATCTCTGTGATGAAGCTTGTTAGCCCACAGGAGGTCTTCGGTGAGCATGGGGCTTGGGGACCCACTGTCCTCCCTGATCCCCACTGGGCTTAACCATGCCTGGTACGTACTAAGTTGCTTCAGTCATGTCTGACTCTTTGCAACCCTACGGACCATAGCCCACCAGGCTACTCTATCCATGGGATTCTCCAGACAAGAATACTGGAGTGGCTTGCCATTTCCTTCTCCAGGGGATCTTCCAGACCCAGGGATCAAACCCATGCCTCTTAAGTCTCCTGCATTGGCAGGCAGGTTCTTTATCACTGGTGCCACCGGGGAAGCCCCTCAGTACTTAAATCATTCATCCTCTTCAAAAGTGTTCTCTAAACCACATCTTTCTTCTCTCCTCAACCTGACCTCACTGAAGATTAGTGATTATGCCTCACTGAATTTTAAAAGTGAATTTTCATTACCCCCAACTCCACCTTTTCTTTTTTTTTCAGTAAGTAACTAATTTTTCTAAATTTCTTCTATGAGTCTTGGGCTATTTTTATCCTCTGAAACACTGAAATTATCATATTCAGTTCTTGAACTGAAGGACAGTAAATAGAAATACTGTGATTTACATATTATTTTAACCTAAAGAATACATGTGATTGACTTAATCACAAAGCACAAAGTTCTCTTGTAAAGAAATATTCCCATTTGCCTACCTCTTTATTAGATTATTGTAAAAGATACAAAATAGAAAAACTAGGCATACATATATCCCTTTTTTAAAAAAAATTGAAGTATAATTGACATATAACACTATATTAGTTTCAAGTATAGAACATAATGTTTCCGTATTTGAATACACTGTAAACTGATCACAGGTAAGTGATCCTTTGTCAACAAAGTTACAAAATATTCAATGTAATATTACTGACTATAGTCACCATGCTGTACATTGCATCTCCATGACCTTTTTGATGTTCAATTCAATTTCCCATGGCATTTTTACTTTATGAATGAAAGACTGTACTTCTTGACCTCTGTCACCAATTTTCTCCACCCCTACCTCCAACTGCCTCCCTTCTGGCTATCATCCTGTTCTCTGTATCAAGGAATTTTATTTTGTTTTCTTCATTTGTTTTATTTTTAAACAAGCCAAGGTGATTAATCTTCCCAGTGCTGGATTCCATGACTGAGATACCAATACAGGGCTTGAGCCCCTCAAACTTCAGAGAAGACCTCAGAGTCTGTGATATCCCTCTGCTTTTCTGGGTCACACACCGGGGTGTGGACCTGACTTGAAAATCACTTCTCCCCTCCTACCAGACTTCTTGTGGTTCTTTCTTTATAATCTTGGTTGTAGAAGAGCTGTTCTGCCAGTCTTCATGTCATTCTGAGAGAGAGTTGCTCTATATATAGTTTGACACATTCGTGGGGGGGAGGTGAGCTCAGAGTATTCCTATTCCACCATCTTGATCCCACCTCCATCCCAACAAAACCTCCACAATTTTCTGTTTGTTTCACCTCAGTTTTACCTTACTTGCAGCTGTGCCTCTTCTTCAGTTTTTTTAATCGAGTGTCTTAGTTTTCAGTGTACAAGTCTTTCACATCATTGGTTTAATTTATTTCTAGGTATTTTATTCTTTCTGATGCAATTGTAAATGGGGTCGTGTTAATTTTTCTTTTGGCTAGTTCATTATTAGTGTATAAAAATGAAACACATTTTGTATTGATTTTGCATCCTGCAACATTACTGAATTTGTTTATTAGTTTTAACAGTTTTGGGGTGGAACCTTTGGGGTTTTCTGTATAAAGAGTCTTGTCATTTGCAAATAGTGAGTTTTACTTTTTTTCATGATCTGAATAGTTTTCTTTCCAATTTGAATAGTTTTGTCTCCCTGTGGCTGGTTGTCCAGTTTGTTAGCATAAGATTGTTCACAGTAGTATCATGATTTTCCATATTTCTGTGGTGTCAGCTGTAATTTCTTATCTTTCCTTTTTATTTTGTTTATTTGAGCCCTCTTTTTATTTTGGCTTGTTTAGCTAAAGGTTGGTCAATTTGGTTTATCTTTTCAAAGAACCAGCTCTTAGTTTCCCATTGATTGCTTTCTCTTGCTTTTTAAGTCTCTATTTCATTTTTTTTTCTACTCCAATCTTTAGTATTTCCTTCCTTCCACTATTTTTTGGCTTCATCTGTTCTTCTTTTTCTAGTTCCTCTAGGTGTGAAGTTAGACAGATTTTTCTTGTTTCTTGAGTTAGACCTGTATTGCTATACACTTATTTTTTAGAGCCACTTTTGCTGTACCCATCAGTTTTGGTATATTGTATTTCTGTTCTCATTTGTCTATCTGTATTTTTAAATTTTTTTTGATTCTTCAATGATATATTGGTTATTCAGTAGCATATAGTTTAATCTCTACACATTTGTGATTTTTCCAGTTTTCTTCTTGTAATTGACTTCTAGTTTCATACCACTACATTGTAAAGAATTTCAATCCTCTAAAATTTATTGAGACTTGTTTTATGGCCTAACATATGCTCTATGTTTTTTGTTGATCTAGCCATTTATGTAAATGGGGTGTACAAGTCCCCAACAATATTGTATTGCTGTTAATTTCTCCCTTTACGTCTTTTAGTATTTGTTTTATATGTTTTGTGTTCCTATGTTAGGTGCATATATATTTATAAATGTCATTTCTTCTTGCTGGATTGACTCCTTTATCATTAGGTAACACCCCTGTTTTTCAATACAGTTTTTGTTTAAAAGTCTATTTTGCCTAATATGAGTGTAATTAGACCAGCTTACTTTTTATTTCCATTTGCACAAAATATCTTTTTTCATCGCTTCATTTTTCATTTTCCCTCTGTGTCCTTATTTCTGAAGTGAGTCTTTTGTAGGCAGCATGTAGCCGGGTCCTGTCTATTAATCCACTCAGCCACTCTCTTTTGATTGCATAGTGTCCTTTAACTCCTTTTGCCTTAGGAATAAAAGTAATATCTTATTTTTCTTTATTTTACTACAAGCCAGGATGATCATATTATCATATTTTTATATATTTATTTATCATAAGATTTCTTCTGTAAATTGCCTTTTGAGCTTTTCCTTATGGTTTTCAAGTTGGTTTGTGCATTAGGAATTTCAGACTTTATCACATAAATTAAAATATTTCACTTTTTGTGGCAAATAAACACACCCATAACATTAAATTTGCCATATTCACCATTTTAGGTGTTTCACTCATTGGCATTAATAATATTCAGAATGTTGTGTAATCATCACTACTTAGGTCCAAAACTTTTTCATCATCCCAAACATAAGCTTTGTAGCCATTAAATGTCCTCCTTTTTTTCCTCCCCTAGTCTCTGATAATCTCTAATCTCCTTTCTGTCTCCATGAATTTGCCTATTCCAGATACTTATAGATACACATGGAATCATATAATATTTGCTTTCTTGTGTCTGCCTTATTTTCACTAAGCATGTTTCTAAGATACATTCATGTTGTAGCATGTACCAGAACATCATTCCTTTTTTATGGCTAAATAATATTCCATTGTTTATATATGCCATATTTTTATCCATTCATCTGTTGATGGATGCTGATGAATAATGCTATGAACTATGCTAGTATTTGTTTGAATCTCTATTTTCAATTCTTTTGGGTATAAATCTAGAAGTGGAATTGCTGAGCCATGCAGCAAGTCTATGTTTGACATTTTGAGAAACCACTAAACTACTGTTAGTCTATATGCCTTAGAAATGCCACTGTCGTCTAATAGCAGAAACTATGTGCTTCCTTAGCAATACTGGTAGGTTCACACCACTCATCTTCCTTTTTAACAGAGGAACATTTTAAGAGGAAATTAGAACAGTCTCCTCAGTCTCTTTATTGAAATATTTGTTGAGTAGATTAAAATTCTGCCATTACAGAGTTGTCTTGCTGAACTGTAGGCCTATGTACAGGTTCTATCATGAATAAACCTTGAAACTTAAATATATCTAAGGGTTACTGTCCATTTATTTATTTGACTAAATGATTTTGTCTTATGACAAAGATATGCTGCATTTTATTTCTGGCATTGTAAGAAAGGTTTCATTGTGGCAAAGAATAAATATTTGAATACTAGCCTTGGTACTCAGTAGCCATGGAATATGTTTCAAGGTGCCAATACAGACTGATCTGAAGTTGGTTCTTAAAGACAGTTCTTTATTTGCACATGAGGATATCTTAAACAATTTTTCTCTTCTTGATTCTTAGAGATTTTGATATAAAAAATTGAATCTATTTTTTAATCAACCAACCTTTGAGTGTGAATTGTTAATGTGGACTTGAAGCATTAACAAATCTTAAGTTGAAGAGAAATCTAGATCTACAACCTTACTGAAGTAAAAAAATGTTTCTTCATCTTACTAAACTCTAAGATGATTTCTAAGAAAAGTTGTACAGCTCTTAACACTAACCTGATGCACTCTTGTCAACATATTGAATGTTGGACTATTGGCACTAAAGACCAAATAAGAAATTAATGTCCTACTAAAAGACTGAACATTAAATGCCCCTTGGGACATTGAGAATACTTTTGGTTCAAGTAATGTAAAGCCCGGGAAACCCAACTAAAAGAAGAAGAAACAGAAGAAGAAAGTGGAAGTAGTTTAATTCAGAATACTATATCTTTTTTCACTTGTGTCATAAAAGAACACCCAATATGGTTTCAGAAGGCCTGTCTGAGTTTGAATTCTGTCTCCATCACATACTACTTGTGAGCCTTTAGGCAAGTAACTTTACTTTTCTGAACATCAGTTTCCTCTTGTAAAATAAGGGTTTAAAAAAATATCTAACGGAATTATTGACAAGATCAACATGCTTTCCATATTGGAAAGCTCTATACCAACAGTTCCCAAGTGAAGGGAATTTTGCCCTGAGAAGACAACTGGCAATATCTAGAGACATTTTTAGTTGTCACAACTGGGAGAGGGTGAACTACTGACATCTATTGGGTAGAGAGCAGGGATGCTGCTAAACATCCCATTATGCACAGATCAGCCCCTCACAACAAAGAATTATCCAATATAAAACATCAATATTCCTGAGGCTGAAAAACGTTGTTCTGTATTATTACTTACCTTTTTGCAATGAGCTACCAGTGATTTTGACTTCATTCAGTCAACAGTTCAGGGTCTTACTAAGAAGTTTCTTCTTCAACTGAGCCCCAAGTAATATAATCATGGTAACTGCCTCTTTAAATACATGATTTTACATGAAAAGATGCTTAACGTCACTAATTATTAGAGAAATGCAAATCAAAACTATAATGAGGTATCACCTCACACCAGTCAGAATGGTCATGATCAAAAAATCTACAAATAAATTTTAGAGAGGATGTGAAGAAAAGGGACAGCTTTTACACTGTTGGTAGGAATGTAAATTGATACGGCCACTATGGAGAACAGCATGGAGATTCCTTAAAAAACTAGGAATAAAACTACCATTGTTGTTATTGTTCAGTCACTCAGTTGTGTCCTCCTCTTTGCGTCACCACTGACTGTAGTCTGCCAGGCTCCTCTGTCCATGGGATTTCCCAGGCAAGAATACTGGAGTGGGTTGTCATCTCCCTCTCCAAAACTACCGTATGACACCACAATCCTGCTACTGGGCATATATACCCTGAGGAAACCATAATTGAAAAAGATACATATACCCCAATGTTCACTGCAGCACTATTTACAATAGCTAGGGCATGAAAGCAACCCAGATGTCCATTGACAGATGAATGGATAAAGAAGATATGCTACATATATACAATGCAATATTACTCAGCCATAAAAAAGAAAAAAATTTGAATCAGTTCTAGTGAGGCAGATGAACCTAGAGCCTGTTATACAGAGTGAAGCAAGTCAGAAAGAGAAAAATATTGTATATTAATACATATATATGGAATCTAGAAAAACGGTACTGATGAACCTATTTGCAAGGAAGAATGGAGATGCAGATATAGAGAAGAGACTTGTGGACACAGTGGGAGGAGAGAGTGGGATGAATGGAGAAAGTAGCATAGACAAAAATACACTATCATGTATAAAATAGATAGCTGGTGAGAAGGTGCTATATAACACAGAGGACCTAGTCTGGCACTCTGTGAAACCTAGAGGGGTGGGATGGGGGGAGAGGAGGAGGGCAATATATGTATAATTATGGTTGATTTGTGTTGTTGTATGGCAGAAACCAATACAACATTATAAAGCAATTTTCCTCCAATTAAAAACTAAATTCAAAAAATACATATAAAAGATGAATTCATGGTTTTAACTAGTTTATCATTCTTCTCTAACCAACATGCACCAATCACGTCTATAGAGAAAGAGTAGTAACCTATGGCTTGAACATGCTAAACTCTAGACACATGACTTCTTTAACTGTATCATCTAAGAGCTCTACTTTGATGATGAGCTCTACATGAAATGATGAAGAGTTGTAGGTACCAACAGGAGGACAGTAGCCTGGCATTCAAGCAATAACTGGCAAAATAACGTTGTCGAACTACACTGAATACCTGTGCAGCTGTGAGCAATCATTAACACGGTTGGAGAATACCTTAGAAACTCACAGAAGCAAAACACCTATTCAATTAATCTGTTTGACTTAGTATGGCTGTCTCAGATTCTCCCTCTGAAAAATGAGACTTAGGAAGGGGAGTCATAATCATGAATGAGGATGGAAGCTCTTTGATAGCAGCTCTCATCAATCCTGTTGCTATTGAGGGGACAGGACAGCATGTCATCCTTTCCTACCCAGGTGAAGAACCATGAAAAAAATGAAAATAGATGTTTTCTTCATATGCCCTGGAAGTATGGTTTCATTGCACAGATTCATAAACAAAACAGAAAATATACCACTTCCAAATTACCACTGAAAAGTCCAGTTAGTTTAGTCAGTTAATTCAATGGTTTTGGGGAAAAAAACCTATTCACACTAGCTGTCTGACTCAAACTGTCTGCGCATATATACTGATCTGACTGGTTTAAGTCAGTCAGTGGTTCATGAAGCTGGTGAATAGAGATCATTTGAAGAGATGATGCTCTTTCAGTCTCTCAGAGATATAACTTTAACCTGACTCTAAGTGAATCACAAAATTATGTATTTCTCTAAAATTATACAGGCAATTATGAATACCCCAATTAATAAAAAGAGAAATGCCTTTATTTGCTCAGTGGACAGGGATATGAAAAAAAGGAAAAGTGCACATGCTATTCAATAGACATATGATTAAATCTAGATGATTCAGTCAGAAATTCTATTCAAAGAGAAAGCTATTTATCCCAACAAATCACCCTTTGTGTTTGGTTGATGCAGAAGGTGCCTTAATTTCTCTGACACGTAGGGGAGGGAGAGCTTGATGTCCAAATATGCTATACAGAATGCAAGCATTTTTTTACACACTGTTGTCAGATAAGGACTTGAAGCACATTTTTAAAGACCCTTGGGAGGCCACTGAACTTGGATCATTCTTAGCTAAGTTATCTAAAACACTTCAAATACTTTAAAATAAAACTAATCCCTGCACTGGTGGGTTGAAAACTTTTCCTATCCCCAGGGCACTAAAATAATACCCTTTTGAACAGTAGGTGAGGTATTTTTAGGCGACAGCTCTCCAGTTATAACAAGACAAGTCAATTTTTAGGAATTAGGGATGCTAATCACAGTGTCTCAAGATGTGCATTGCTGGGGAGTGAAATATAAGACCACAAACTGACATGACTGCAATGTGCTATGCTCCCTCGAAGGAGATGTAAATGGGAGGGAGACTTGGCTTCCTAGTCCTGCCACGGCTTGATCCATCATAAAGGTCAAGATAATTGGCCACATACAGCAAAATCAACACCACTCGCTCTCCCCTAGCCTTGCAGATAAGCATAGAAACTCAGCATCCTGCAGGGCTAAGTGGTGGCTAGCCCAGGTGGAGGAGGAGAAGGTCTGAAAATATGCATGTAAGAACACAAGGCACTGTAATGATGCCATCAAATTTAGCATTAAATATATTTAACAATCAATTCAGATACCGTAGGTTGCCCCCAAACATGCGTGAAATGCTTCCAGGGTTTTACCAGACTGCATACTCTTTCGTGTTTATGCCTTTCTAGTGTTTTTTGGACTTTAAAAGCTCTCAGCACCATAAATGTACTTGTGTTAACAAATGAAACTGCAATAAACGCAATTTCTGGTTTAATGCCATTATTGAAGTATGGCTATCTGAGAATTCAATTTCCCTGAAATGTTTCAATTAGTCTTACAATCCAAAGCTAAGGTAGGCATTGACAAAAATAAAGGGTGTCAGGAAATTCACATAAAAATAAAATAACTGAGTTACTAAAAGTTGCCAAATGGATTAAGAGTTTCTTATCTAGTAAGAACCTATTTACGGAGATTATCAAAGGCATGTATCTATTTTAAAATGTGAAGTTCATGATTAGGATGTAAAGTGAACAAGACTATCAATTTGTGTCACCACACTGGTTGTATGCAGGACCTCATGTGTGACCAAGTTACATAGGATATTGGTTCAGGAAGTCTGTGCATCTGGTTTAATGTTATGCTATTCTTGCCTTAAAATTCTTAAAAGTATTTTATATCCCTGCATTTTCATCTTGTCTGTCGTTCAGTCATGTCCAACTCTTTGTGACCCTGTGGACTGCAGCACTCCAGGCTTCCCTGTCCACTATCTCCCAGAGTTTGTTCAAACTCATGTCTATTGAGTCAGTTTGTTCAAACTCATGTCTATTGGGATGCCACTCAACCATCTTGCCCTCTGTTGTCCCTTCTCTCCTGCCCTCAATCTTTCCCAGCCTCAGGGCCTCTTTCAGTGAGTCAGCTCTTCACATCAGGTGGCCAAAATATTGGAGCTACAGTATCAGTCCTTCCAATGAATATTCAAGATTGATTTTCTTTAGGATTGACTGGTTTGATCTCCTTGTTGTCCAAGGGACTCTCAAGAGTCTTCTCCAACACCACAGTTCGAAGGCATCAGTTCTTCAGCACTCAGCTCTTTTTTATTGTCCAGTTCTCACATCCATACATGACTACTGGAAAAACCATGGCTTTGACTATATGGATCTTTGTTGGCAAAGTGAAATCTCTGCTTTTTAATATGCTATTTATGTTTGTCACTGCTTTTCTTCCAAGGAGCAAGTGTCTTTCAATTTCATGGCTGCAGTCACCATCTGCAGTAACATTGGAGCCCCCCAAAATCAAGTCTCTCACTGTTTCCATTTTTCCCCATTCTCCATTTTTACCATGAAGTGATGGGACCAGATGCTATGATCTTTGTTTTTTGAATGTTGACTTTCAAGCCAGCTTTTTCACGCTCCTCTTTCACCTTTATCAAGAGGCTTTTTAATTCTGCTTTACTTTCTGCCATAAGGCTGGTGTTGTCTGTGTATCCGAGGTTATTAACATTTCTCTCTGCAATCTTGATTCCAACTTGTGCTTCATCCAACCCAGCATTTTGTGTGATGTACTCTGCATATAAGTTAAATAAGCAGGGTGATAATATACAGCCTTGATGTACTCCTTTCCCAATTTGGAACCAGTCTGTTGTTCCATATCCACTTCTAACTGTTGCTTCTTGACCTGCATGGAGGTTTCTCAGGAAACAGGTCAGGTGATCTGGTATTCCCATCTCTTGAAGAATTTTCCAGTTTGTTGTGATCCACACAGTCAAAAGCTTTAGTGTAGTCAATGAAGCAGAAGTAGATGTTTTTCTGGAATGCTCTAGCTTTTTCTATGATCTAGTGGATGTTGGCAATTTGATCTCTGGGTCCTCTGCCTTTTTCTAAATTCAGCTTGTACATCTGGAAGTTCTCAGTTCATATACTGTTGAAGCCTAGCTTGCAGGATTTAGAGCATGACCTTGCTAGCATGCAAAATGAGTGCAACTGTGCAGCAGTTTGAGCATTCTTTGGCATTGGATAGAAAACTGACCTTTTCCAGTCTGTGGTCACTGCTGAGCTTTCCAAATTTGACAGCATACTGAGTACAGCACTTTAATAGCATCAGCATCATTTTGTCTGGGGACCCACATATTTCGTAGCCAGTGCTGACTGTGTGAACAGTTTTAAGCCCTACAGATATGTACCTATTTTAGACTTTCTGGTATGACTTTTCATGAGAAATATTGCCCTCAAAGAATAATCCAAATGGAACAAGAGATAGAGTTAAGGAGAAGGGAAAGCATTTTGGGGAAGTAGAAAATGTAAAGATGAGTAATCATGGAATTTTATAAGAAATGATTGAATCTTTCCACTCCCAGGAAGTTGAACTAAAATCATAATGTAGAAAAACAGCTCTTTGATTGCTAACCAGAAGTCACTATGCAGAAAAAGAAACCCAATGTTTGAACCATAGGACATTGAGAAGCAAATTAATTTGAGTTCTTTTCTGAAGTTCATTTAAGAGGACTAACTGGAACTGTTTCAAAAAGAACAGTTAAAGGGCTGCTGACATATGCTCAAGTTGGTCCTAATTAGCACTCAGAGTATGTTTGTCACAGAGGAAGTAGAAGCATAAAACTATGCTTAAGTATTAGCAGCGATTAAAAGTATGCCAGTGGGTGGGAGTGGATAAGATTATTTACTTTATAAAATGGAAGAGCTAAGCATGGGGAAAGAGCTTGCAGGAGAAAAAAGTGGGCACTTTGGAGGGAAGTGTACGGGGAAAATAACTGAAAACAGTTTGAAAAGAGTATTATAGCATACAAAACGCTCAGAAGAGTCAGCGAGGACTTACTGCATGGGCACTAATGAGCACTAATAAGCTCTCCAGGATTTGAGGCCTAAGGCTATTAGTGTATTAAAAGTTCTCACACTTGTTCACAATAGGTTATATCTAGGCAATCCTCCCTCCAGGAAGATAAATTGTACTCAGATGCCAAATAATAACTAGTGTATGTGGAGTGCATCATAATTTACATACATGATCTTTTACATAAAAGATTTGTTACGCTTGTAACATCTCTGTAATGTGCACAGTATAATACCACTCAACAGATGAGATAATGAGACTCAGAAAAGGAAAGTGAATTCCCTAAGAGCACAAGTCAGAAGGTAATCGTCATCTTATTCCAAAAGCTGTGCTTTCCCCACCATAAATGTGATGAATGGTGTGTAATATGTTCTAATGTTAAAACAAGGTTAACAATAATAATTATAACTACAGGGCCTCTTATGAAAACCTCCTTGCTTTCCTTCTTCTCCCTTCTTCTCACTTTCCATCCATCCATCTCCACCCAACACAGACTTCTGGGTGAATTCTGGTTTTAAAGAGAATTTTTAACACCTTTTAAGTTTTTTCTAGATCCGCTATTATTGGTGGTTTAGTCGCTAAGTCGTGCGACCCCATGGACTGTAGCCCATCAGGTTCCTCTGTCCATGGGATTTCCCAGGCAAGCATTATGGAGTGGGTTGCCATTTCCTTCTCCAGGGGATCTTCCAAACCTAGGGATCAAACCCAGGTTTCCTGAACTGCAGGCAGCCTCCTGCATTGCAGGCGGATTCTTTACCAAATGAAACAAGGAATGACCTTTGTAATGTGTCTGTTTGTCAGATTAGCACTTATAAAACTTACACTGTCCAGATGACGGCAATCAGGGGTAACTGAGTATGTGACAGAAATGTCTCTCATGTGACTTCCCATGAATATGATGGGCATCGCAATGAGTCTGGAAAGCAGCTGACACTTAAGTAAAACTTGTGAGGTAAACAAAAGTCAGGTTTTGTAGCTCCTTGCTTCTGCACTTGCTCTTTCCTCTTCAGTATTTCATCTCCCAATCACTCTGATAAAACTTCACTTTTAATTGAGATGCTAAGAACTTTCAAAGACCCTGCATTTTAAAATGGAATTTTAAAAGGAAATATTAAAGGAGAGCATAAAAGGGGGAAGGAGGGAATTTAAGAAGAGGGGGTGAGTACTTGGAATTTCCTTGCTGAGCATTTCTACTCTCCATTCCTAGTCTGGGTTTCCAAGAACCTATATTATCCAGTCTTCTCATCTCTCTGCTTCCAGTTTGTTTACAGGAGAACAACTAAACAAAGGCTTGGCACCCTGACCTCTAGAGTGATTGCTAATACTGCTGTACTCTGGAGTACTTGATTGACATCACAAATGTGATACTACCAGTGGCTCTGGCCATGTGTGTGTGTGTGTGTGTGCGCTTAGTCACTCAATAGTGCTCTTTGCAACCCCACGGACTGCAGCCTGCCAGGCTCTTCTGTTCACGGGGATTCTCCAGGCAAGAACACTGGAGTCGGTTGCCATGCCCTCCTCCAGGGGATCTTCCCAACCCTGAGATCGGATCCAGGTCTCCCGCATTACAAGTGGATTCTTCACCCTGTGAGTCACCAGGGAAGTCCAACAATACTGGAGTGGATAGCCCATCCCTTCTCCATGGGATCTTCCTGACCCAGGAATTGAACCAGAGTCTCCTGCATTGCAGGCAGATTCTTTACCAGCTGAGCTACCAGGGAAAACTGTGCATTAAACACAATATTCTCTTTTCCTACACTGCATTTTGGTCAAAAATTAAGATGAGAAATTTACCCAAGAAGTCAAAGAATGCAACTTCCCTCATATCCTATTTTCTTATCAGCCAACTGCATGCTGGTTTCTGTCCCCACCACACCTCTGAAACTGACCTCACCAAGGTCACCAATAATCTTGTTACTTCTGCCACCATTAACCACTCTTTTGTTCTTGCAATACTTTTGTCCTTTTACTTTCCTGACACTCTGTGTTCTTGATATGCACCTACCTGTTTGGCTATTCGTCTCTTTTGTACACTTGGCTTCCTCTGTTATTTCCATCAAGGTTGGCATTCCATAGGGATTTATCTTGGGCTTGCCTGGTGAATTAAACAGTAAAGAATCCACCTGCCAATGCAGGAGACCCCAGTTCGATCCCTGGGTTGTGAAGATATTCTGGAGAACGGAATGGCTACCCACTCCAGTATTCTTGCCTGTAGACTCCCCATGGACAGAAGAGCCTGGCAGGCTACAGTCCATGAGATTGCAAAAAGTCGGACATGACTGGCTGACTAACACACACACACACAGATTTATCTTGGCCTTTGATCTCTTCCTCTCCCATATAATCTCCTTAGGTGTCCTCACAATGTTACCAGATTTAGTTACTCCTTACATGCTAATTCCAAGAATCCCATATCAGTTTGATTTTTTTTTTTTCTAACCTGAGCTTTAAACCTGCAGCTATACCTGTCAATTGAAAATTTCTACTAGTTTATCCCCCAAATATCTTAATTTGACATGCCTAAATCTGAACTGTTATTCCTGAACCACTCAATCTTTTCCCCCCAATCCAAATAATGGAAACACTACCAAGTCAGAAACTTGGGCATAGGTCTTGATTCTGTTGGGTCTCCCTTCATCTATTACTGAATCCCATGACCTCTACCTCCCAAATCTTTCTCCAGTCCACCCTTTCTCTATATCCCCACTGCTAAATCATTGGTCTAAACCACCTTCATCTCTTGCCTGCATTACTGTGAGATGGTCTCTTATGCAGCCCCTTTGCTTCCTGTCCTGTTTGCCTCCATCTTTGACATCATAGCCAGAGTGATGGTTCTTGAATGTAAGCTTGATTATGTCATTCTCCAACTCTCCATTGTGCTCACAGAGCTCTGGATAATCTGACCACTGCTAACCTCTCCAGCCTAAACTCTCTGACTCGGTCCTCATCCTGATATTTCAGTCACACTGAATTTTCCTTGCACATTTCGCTCTCAACCTTTTCCCCAGGCCTTGTCACATCTATTCCTTTTTCCCTGACACATCTTCCCTAAATAATTCTTTATTCTTCTGTCTCCGTTTAGACATAATTTCCTTCCCCAAATCGTTTCTGACCTCCCCCCTACAATGCCTTTCTTCAAGCTTAGCTCCCTCTCCTCTTTGCTCCTGTAGACCTTCTATTGCCCTTATTGTTAACATGTGTCACCTTGAGATGCAGCTGTCTATTTACTAACCTGTAAACTCACCAGATGCTGTGATATGAGGACAGAGGCTTGTCTATGACAGTTTACCATTGTGCTCTCAGAACTTAACAGAGAGCATGCAACAAAGTAGATACTTAGTAAATAGTTCTTGAAGAAATAAGTGGACTTGGTGGTAAATCTATTTTTTAAAAAAGCTTTATATTATAAAGTCAGATAAGATGTTTTTAATGAAACATATACAGTAAAAATAAGCCAAAAAGTAACCCTTCTGATTCAGAGAACCTTGGTTTTGATAAACACTTAGCCTCAAAGCTGAGTATTTATGTTATTGGCCACTAATAAAGAACTGTGCTCATAGGTTTGTGATACCTGCCAGAGAGTTCTAGTCACAGCTCAATAGGCCCATTTATAACCAGAAAGGGTAGGTAGTGCCGACAAAGATGCAGAGGGGACCAAGCAGTCTGCATAGTCATGAGTGGCCGAAGTTTCTGTTTCTATGGATATCCTTTGGGTCACTTACCCCCTAACCACCAACCCTACCATTGTTTCTTCTCTTTTATAGCAGGTTCGGGATGTCATATGAAGTCAGTCTCTTCTGTTGGCCCCATTCTGCTCCCAACATTAAAGCTGGAGGTGCAGCTCAGCTTCATGCTGGGTAGGGTGGCAGGATCTCGGGTATGTTCATCTTGAGATTGCTAACTTGGGAGCATGAGCCATATGAAGCCATTGAGAACTTGGAATGTGGTTAGTGAGACAGAGGAATTTAGTTTTAAATTTAAAAACTAAATTTAATGTAACACTTTTAAATATGTTTGTAACAACAGATATGTGAGTTTGCTTTTCCAGTTGTCAATTTATGTAATGTAAATCAAATTTTTCTAATCAAAATTTAGCTCCCATATTGAGATGTGGTACAAGTGTAGAATATATACTGGATTTTGAGGCTTCAGTAGGAAAAAAAGAATATAAAATTTCTCATTAATTACATATTAGATGTAATTACATATTGATTACATATTAGAATGATAATATTTTGGATATATGTGGTTAAATGAATATTAAAATTAATTGCACCTGTTTATTTTTAGTTTTTTTGATCCTACTACTGAAAAATTGAAATTATATATGCAGCTCTCATTATATTTCTTCAGTATTAGTATAGGGACCAGGCTGGGACTAAGGACAGATGTGCAAGGGAAACTGGCAACCTTTAATCCTTTTTGCTTTATCCCTTATAAATATAACAAGACTAAAGCTAAAGTCAACCTTACAATACTGGCTAACTTTGTTGAACACTTACTAACCGCCAAACTGTTCTAAATTCTCTATAGGTGAACAGTTTTCATTACAACTCTATGATGAAACTACTTTTATTCTCATTTTAAAAATGGAGAAACTGAGGCACACAGTTGAAGTAGTTTATCTCATAGTCTGTAATTGGTAAAGCCAGAATTTGAACACAGATATATCTAACTTCAAAGCCTTCACATCAGTGAAACGGCAAGATAACATTTCAAATGTGTCAGTACATTTTCTGAGCTCTATTTAAGGAGACAATGTCAAAATGTTAAAAGGAGTTTAAATGTTAAAAGGAGTTAAAAGACAATGTTAAAAGGAGTCACTAATATTTTATAAACTTATGTATTGTTATTAAGTCCAATGACTAATTCGGTTGGGTGCTCTACTTAATACCAAAAAAGAACAAAGCTTCCTCTTTTGTATTTCAAATACACAAATAAATCCATAGCTCTGTTTGTCAGATACTGTTTAAATCTGATAAAGGTAAGTGTACTAATGAAGCTATTTTTTAAAAAATAATGAAGATAATGAGTTTGTTGCCAACAAAAATGCCAAGGAATCCTAACTTCCCTGTACTAGAAGTAGAATTCATTTTCTCTGTAGTCAACTATTAGCAAAATATTTTACACTAAAATGCATTTAGTATGCTTCTATCTGTATTTTTGAAAGTACTTTCCTTCATTCATTTATTCTTCAGTCATTAACTGAGTGTCAGTATTCCAAGCTGGCTGTGAAATGGACACAAGAATGTATAATCTAAGAAGATAATTTGTGCCTGGAGAAAATAGCCCCAGAGATAGTGTTAAGTGGGTACTTACAGAAATATATACCCAATGTCCTTGTGAACTGTATTGCTTTTAAAACTTATGTTTGTATGATCCCCAAATATATGTTTTTAGGTATTGGTTGGGGGCATTTAAAAACTGGCTTAACAGAAGATTCAAAGCTTGATCTCAGCTGTTGTAAAAACAATGCAGCTGCTGAGTGAAAACAGATGCCAGAAGGAACCATGCTGAGGATAAAGGAAGGACATTGTGGGAAGCACAACTTTATAATAACTTGAGGCATCCCATCTAATGACATTATAATTTGGCTCTCACTTATCGGGTATACAACAGACAGCTTCAACTATCATTTGTCTAGCATCCATTAAGTATTGTCTTCTTTATAATAGTTAGCTTTGTGTGTTGGACAATGAGTGAGGTGGGGGAAACCATCTAAGACATTTGAGAAATAAACCTTAATGACAACAAACAATTTGTCAGACATTCTTTTTCTTCAGCTTTAACATTTGGGTGCCATATAATGAATTAAATGATCTAACTCATCTCATTCATCATCCAAACTACAGAACAAACTGCGATAGTCAAGCTTCTCCAGAAGATTACCTGACAGGTGATATATGAATCCATGGAGGGACTGTATGATGAAGGAACATTAAAGATGACAAGTGATACATCAGTCTTCTTGGCCAGTTACTTCCATTGAATAACAGGCACACACATATTTCTGGCTAAATAGTGGGGATTAACTTATCTAAGTGTGATTTTACATAGTCTGTGGGCTTAAGGGAAGCTGTAGGGGACCACATCATAAACACGTGAGAACTAAGGATTGATGTCAATTTCTGTCACATTTATTCACTCAACAAATATTTACTAAGCACTTTCTTTGGGTCAGCACTATGGAAACACAATTTTTTTTTGGTGGGGGGGAGCGCGTCTTATTGTGCTTATTCATTTAGTCATGTTTGACTCTTTGCGACCCCACGGACTATAGCCTGCTAAGCTCCTCTGGCCATGGGATTCTCCAAGCAAGAATACTGTAGTGGGTTGCCATGCCCTACTCCAGGGGATCTTCCCCACCCAGGAATCAAACCCATATCTCCTGCATTGTAGGTGGATTCTTCACTGCTGAGCCATTGGGGAAGCACTTACTTCGGGTCAGCACTATGGAAGCACCATTTTTCTTTTGGGAACTCAGGTGGGTACTATTCAGGATTGCTAAGCTAATAAGCATGAGACCAAGGGCTCAAGCAGAATTCTTTTGACTATAAACTCAGCAGTCTGAACAGTACCATATGCTGCTTCTCAGCACATAGTGATAAATGGTTTGGCTCCTGCTCCATTTAACTTCCATAGTCCTTCCAGTCACCTCCTCCCACAAGAAAGTCTGTCTCACCACTCCAGGACCTGGCTGAACTTAATGAATTTTGATACAGAATTTGATATACAGTAATCTATATCTGAGCTATAAACTTGACCTCTATTCTCTTTTAATTTGATAAAATAACAGAGAAGGCAGATTAAATGGATAAATTGTTTTAAGCATTTTACAGAAGTGAAGATTCCAAACTTTAATTTTTAAGCCTTTGATGCTGCAGATTAAATTGGTGGTACTATTAGACTCATTGAATTGTCATTCTATTTAAATATTTGCTTTCAGCTTTGGGGACATACAAAGTGCCTATGTGGTAACCAGGGAATAGGTATCTTCTTAGAAAAAGCTAAACTCAAGGCCTAAAACAGACAAAATAGACAAAGAAAGGGTGGACAGAAAAGTGTTTCCTGAATACCTACTATGTTTTAAATTCTGTGCGAGTCCTTTTTACATGAATTACTTTATTTATAATAAAAAATTTTAGAGTATTATCTTCATTTTACCAAAGAAGAAGCTGAGATTTAGTTAGTTTATCTCATATGTCCGAAGTTACCAGCTAGTTAGTGATAGAGCTGAAGGTAAAGACGAAATCTGTTTAACACCAAAGCTCTTTCCACATGGCAAGCTGCCTTGTGCCTACAGTTTTTCTCTATGTTTTCTGCTTTATCAATTACTTTGCAGGTAGATGGAAACAGAGCTCCTTATCTCTTATATAAATTCTTCTCTGGCTCAGTCTCTTTATCAAAAGGAGATTGTGCTCGCTGGTCTATTAACACATTTGGAATAACGCTTAACTCTTTACATCCTTTAGTGGCTAAGACTTTGCAGTCCCTTCCTCTATGTTACCTTTCATATGGAGAAAACTTCCTTTTCCCTAGACTGGCTTTAGGGTAAGCTTATCTGATAATTACAGTTTTTTTTTTTTTTTTTTTTCAGATTATTTAGAAGCTGCCTTATAAATTGTTGTTTGTTGCTGACTTGTGCCTGACTCATTCCATCCCTAGCTATATTTGCCTGTCAGGCTTAATAACTTCTCACAAACTTCTTCCTACAAAAGTGATCATGGAACTGTTAAGAGAATTGCTTGTTTGAGTTACTAGGTCAGGTTTTCTTTATTTCTTTATCTTTGTTAATCTCTACAGCTCCACTTTTCCTTTAAGTTGTTGTTCAGTCACTCAGTTGTGTCTGACTCTTTGCAACCCCATGGACTGCAGCACACCAGGCTTACCTGTCTTTCACTGTCTCCCTGAATTTGCTGAAACTCATATCCATTGAATCAATGATGCCAGCCAACCATCTCAGCCTCTGTCATCCCCTTCTCCTCCTGCCCTCAGTCTTTCCCAGCATCAGGATCTTTTCCAATGAGTCAGTTCTTTACATCATGTGGCCAAAGTACTAGAGCTTCAGCTTCAGCATCAGTCCTTCTAAAGAATATTCAGGGTTGATTTCCTTTAAGATTGACCAGTTTGATCTCCTTGCTGTCCAAGGGACTCTCAAGACTTGTCTTCTCTAGCACCACAATTCAAAAGCATCAATTCTTCAGTGCTCAGCCTTATTTATTGTTCATCTCTCACATCTGTACATGAGTACTAGAAAAACCATAGCTTTGACTATATGGACCTTTGTCGGCAAAGTGATGTCTCTGCTTTTTTAATATGCTGTCCAGGTTTGCCTTATAAATAGAAATTACCAATTTTCAAATCACCAGTATACACTAAAGTGAACTCTATTTTATAATTATACTGAACACCATGTAATCTTTCATATCTGTATGCTGAAACACCAGCCACCACTTAAGCTACTTTACCTGCCATTTTTGGAAAGGTTTTCTCTGATCTCACTACAGAACTTGAGATCCTCCCCCCTCTCTTATGGCACACACCACTTTTATTCATATTTGCAGAGCACATGCCAGTCACACCACGGTGAATATACCAACATCATCCTTGCCCTCACAGAGCTTAAAATATAGGAAGGTAAACCCATATCCTTATAACTAGTAAAGGTATAATTCCATTTACAATAAATGCTGTAAAAGAAAACTCTGATATTATGCATTATGTGGAGAAAAATAAAAATTCAATAACTGATGATGCATATGATACATACTTTTTTCCTGTTTACAAAATTCTATATAATGAGCTTCCTTGTTTAACCTAACACATGTCTCATACTTACTAGAATGTGCCAGAACCCAGCTTGCACAAAGAAAGTTTATCTTTTTCAAAAGTTTACCATGAACAAAAATATGTGTAAACCTATATGAGGAAAACTATAAAACTCTTATGAATGAAACCAAAGGAGAACTAAATAAATGTAAATACAGTCCATGTTCAAGGACAAAAAGACACCATATTGTCCGTTCTTCCCAACTTACTCTATAGATACAATGAAATCTCAAAGAAAATTCCAGCAATTTACTTTTTTCCAGATACTGACAAACTGATTCTAAAGTTTCTATGGAGAGGCAAAAGACCTAGAATAGACAACACAGTATTGAGGGAGAAAAACAAAGTTGGAGGACTGATGTTACCCAACTTTAGGACTCACTGTGAAGCTACGGTAATTAAAACAGTGTGGTATTGGTGAAAGAATAGACAACTAGATCAATAGAACAGAGAGCCCAGAAATAAACCCCCATAAAGACAGTCAATTGTTCTTTGACAAAGGAGCAAAGACAATATAATGGAGCAAGTCAGTCTCTTCAGCAAATGGTGCTGTAACAACTGGATATTTACATGCAAAAAAAAAAAAAAAAGATGCAGCTAAACACAGAACTTTCACACTTAACAAAACTTAACTCAAAATGGATCATAGACCTTAATGTAAAAAAGCAAAACTATGAAATTCCTAGAAGATAACAGGGGGAAACTTAGATGACTGGTTATTGTGATATATTTTTAGATACAACATCAAAGGTATGATACATAAAAGAAATAATTGTTAAGCTGGACTTCATTAAAATTAAAGACTTCTGCTCTGTGAAAGCAACATCAAGAGAATATGAAGACAAGCCACAGAATGGGAGGAAAATATTTACAAAAGACATATTTGATAAAGGACTGTTACCCAAAATATATAAAGAACTCTTAAAACTCAACAATAAGAAAACAATCCAATTAAAAAATAGGCAAGATCTTAACAGACACCTCACCAAAGAAGATATATAGATGTCAAATAAGCATATAAAAAGATGCTGCATATCATATATTATCTGGAAAATGAATTTAAAACAATAAACTGTCAATGCATAATTTTTAGCATGGCCAAAATCCAAAACACTGACAACACCAAAGGCTGGTGGGATGCAAAGCAACTGGAACACTTACTGGTGAGACTAAAAATGGTACAGCCACCTTGGAAGACAATTTGAAGGTTTCTTCAAAGCCCAACCTACTCATGCATACAATTTAGCAATTGTACTCCTTGGTATTTATGCAAAAGAGTTGAAAACTTATGTCCACATGGAAATCTGCACACAGAGGTTGATAGCAAATTTATCCATAATTGCCAAAACTTGAAAGCAACTAAGAAGTCCTTCAGTAGGTGAATGCATAAATTGTGGTATACGCAGACAATTAAATATTATTCAGTGCTAAAAAGAAATGAGCTATCAAGCCACAAAAAGATATGGACGAAAGTTAAATGCATATTGCTTGGACTGCAAGGAGATCCAACCAGTCCATCCTAAAGGAGATCAGTCCTGGGTTTTCATTGGAAGGACTGATGCTGAAGCTGAAACTCCAATACTTTGGCCACCTCATGTGAAGAGTTGACTCATTGGAAGAGACCCTGATGCTGGGAGGGATTGGGGGCAGGAGGAGAAGGGGACGACAGAGAATGAGATGGCTGGATGGCATCACCTACTCGATGGACATGAGTTTGGGTAAACTCCGGGAGTTGGTGATGGACAGAGAGGCCTGGCATGCTGCGATTCATGGGGTCGCAAAGAGTTGGACACGACTGAGAGACTGAACTGATCTGAACTGAAGTGAAAGAAGCCAATCTGAAAAGGCTACACACTGTATGACTCCAACTATATGATGTTTTAAAAAAGGTCAAGCTATGGAGACAGTAAATTCATCAGCAGTCAACAAAGGTAGAGGGTGAGGAGATAAATAAGTAGAACACAGGGGGTTTTAGTTTAATGAAAATATTCTGCATGGTACAATAGTGATGCATATATGTTATTATGCATTTGTTCAAAATCAGAATGTATAAGAGGGGCCCTTAGGTAAAATGTGGACTTTGGGTAATTGTGATATGTCAGCAAATGTTTGGTGAGTGATGGAGGCTATACATGTATGGGAAATCTCTGTATCACCCTCTCAGTTCTGTTGTAAATCTAAAACTGCTCTAAAAAACAAAGTCATAAAAGCAATCCATGTTTCTATATTGGTGAAGCAAAGATGTTTGGGGACAAAACCTGGAGAAGTGCAGATTTCACTGAGTTTATTAAAGGGCTGCCTCTCTAATCCTTAAGCCAAAGAACCACTTAAGGATCTATGGGTTTGATGAATTCTAATTAGAAGAACTGAATGTCAGATTGAGAAATATCCTTGAATTAACTAAGTAAAAAGGTCCAGACTTTTAGCCTTTACAATTTTTAAGGGGAAAGGACTGTTGCCAGGCTTTTATTTTGCCAAGTGAGGAAGTTACATACAATCTACCATCTATTTAGCTGTGATCCCATAAATGAATAGGCATTTGGAAACAAAGAGGAAGAACAGCATCATCTCAGTATCAAGGACAGCCTCTCCTAAGCAAGGACAGATATAAGTTTATAGCAATAGAAAGATAGATACAAATATAAATATAGATTAAATGTTATAGCTACATAAATGTGTCTTTATTTTTCTCTTTTCATCTTAGACTGGTCAAAACTGGAGTTTAGAATACTCTGAACTGCTCCAAACGCTTCACAGGGGCAATGATCAACCAGTGCTACAAATTAGTGGCTACTGGGGCTGGAACCAGTACCCAGGTTGCTGGAGCCCACTTTAATGTTTCTTCTAATCACCATCTGCTTGGACTTTGGGAACATGGCAAAGTGCCCAAGATGGAAGGTGAGAGAAATCCTGGCCTACATATAGGATTTGGGACAACCCTGGGATCAGGGACATGCATAGAGAAAAGAAGAATAAAAGTGGGAGAAATATTCTGAGGAAAGGAATTGGGTGCATTTTTAAGTTTGTAAGACCATTCTCCTCTTTCCACAGTCTTCCCCTCTCCACTGGGGAAAAAGGATTATGAAAACAATAAATCCATGGTTAGGGTACTTTGTTAAGACCTAATATGTTCACAGAACTGGGTGGGGTGTTTTAATCTTCACATTCCTTTGAGGTAGCTCTTCTCTGATGAGACAAAGGCTCAGTGAGGAGAAGTAATCTACCTACAATCAGCAGCTGGAATTCATATCTAACTCAAGTTTATATACCCATTAACTATATGCCATATTGCGGCATATATTGCTACCCAGGAGAAAGGAAGTATTGTACTTGTTGAGTATCTACTTTGTGCCAGGTTCTGGATTTAGCATTTCTCAAAATTTGTTTCATGTATTCCTGACCTCAGTGCTATTTGTCATTTATTTCACAGATAAGGAAACCAAGGTTGAAGATTACTCAGAAAGGAAAACAAAACAAAACAATGGTTTCTATTGGGCCCTGAAGTGGAAATTCATTAAGAAGCTAAAAATAAATATGGTTTTGTACTGAATTCAAATATATATAACAGCAAATCAATAAAATCAGTATGTTATACTCTTAGTTACATTAGGACATTTTCATTAATTAATAGGCTGAATCATTTGAAATTGCCATTTTGTGGGTCAAATGTGGCTGAATATTGTGATTGCATATGGTTTGAACTAACATGCATATCATTATTAAGTTTTACTACTCCAGAGTTCTCTGCCTCTGGCCTAATCTTTTCAATAAATTAAGGACTAGCAAGTTAATAAGAAAAGTGATAATGATAATAAAAAGAAAAATCTTAATAACACATTATCAACTATTTCACTGTTTTTAAACAAACTACTATTATTTTTTATTGTGCTAAAATATGTAAATAACATTTACTATCTTAACTATTTTAAGTGCACAGTTCAGTTGTGTTAAGTATGTTTGCAATGTTGTGAAACAGATCTCCAGTACTTTTTCATCTTGCAAAACTGAAACTCTACACCCATTAAACAACTAGAAACCCTTTGAGGGACCATGTGGTGGTGGTATCAGATCAAAGGACTTTCCAAAGGAGGTTAATCTGGCATTTTGTGTAAAATTTTCTAAGTTTCAATGTTGGCTTAAAAAATAGCTTTGTTGAGATATATATAATTCAAATGCCATAAATTTATCCAATTAAAGTATATAATGGTATTTAGTACACTCATAACAGTGTACAGCCATCATCTCTGTCTAGTTCCTGAATATTGTTACTACCCCAAAGGAGATCCTGTACCTATTAGACAGTCATATTCCATTCTCCCCTCTTCCCAGCTCCTAGTAACCATAATTTTACATTCTGTTTCTATGAATTTGATTGCTTTGGATACCTCAGATTTATACCATTTTGGAATGTGTAAAATCAGCCAGATGCCTCATGCATTTTATTTAATTCTAAAAAAATTCTATGAAGTACTGTTATCCTCATTTATAACCTAGGAAATTAAAAAGATAAGGTAGATATAAAGTCACATCTGAAACTAACCCACTACTACATGTGTTCAAATTTATTATATCCAAATTGATAAGAATAATTTCTACCTTAGAGAAGATTTCCCATATTTTTTATTATTGGGAGGTGGCAGTGGTGCTGTAGATTTCCAAACAGCCAAATAATGGAGCTCAATAAATACCTGATTAATGACTAAGTGAATGATGTGACAGAATCGCTCCTTAATTAAAACTACTAATATGAAAGAATCAGCAGAACTTTGAAGGAGAACTTGCAAAAGCTCATGGTAACGTTATCCATGCAGAGAAGGTTTGGGGCTGATTTTTCTAAAACAGCAAAAAATTGTAGAGATCACATACCGTGAGCTATATTATACTAAAAAAATGGACAGATTTCTTATATAAACATAAGATATCTTAAACTGGGAAAGAAAGGACTTAAGTGTAAGAGCAAAACAGCATTCAGGTTTGGAATATCACTGATAAACTTAATTGAACTCTGGAGGAAATAAGATGTTTTAAAATGGGTTAGGGCTCCCCTGGTGGCTCAGTGGTTAAAAAAAAAAAAACCCACCTCCTAATGCAGGAGACATGGGTTCGATCCCTGGTCCTAGAAGATACCACATGCTGCAGAGCAACTAAGCCCGAGCACCACAACTATTGAGCCCGTGCTCTAGAGCCAGGGAACAAGTACTGAGCCCATGTGCTACAACTACTGAAGCCCGTACACCCTAGAACACTTCAGTCATTCAGTCATGTCCAACTCTTTGCAACCCCATGGACTGCAGCATGCCAGGCATCTCTGTCTATCACCAACTCCCGGAGTTTACTCAAACTCACGTCCATCAAGTCAGTGATGCCATCCAACCATCTCATCTTCTGTCACCCCCTTCTCTTCCCTCCTTCAATCTTTCCCAGCATCAGGGTCTTTTCCAATGAGTCAGATCTTTGAATCAGGTGGCCAAAGTATTGGTGTTTCTGCTTCAACATCAGTCCTTCGACATCAGTCCTTCCAATGAACACTCAGGACTGATCTCCTTTAGGATGAACTGGTTGGATCTCTTCATAGTCCAAGGGACTCTCAAGAGTCTTCTCCAACACCATAGTTCAAAAACATCAATTCTTGGGTGCTCAGCTTTCTTTATAGTCCAACTCTCACATCCATACATGACTACTGGACAAACCATAGCCTTGACTAGACAGATCTTCGTTGGCAAAGTAATGTTTCTGCTTTTTAATATGCTGTCTAGGTTTGTTATAGCTTTTCTCCCAAGGAGCAAGCATCTTAATTTCATGGCTGCAGTCACCATCTGCAGTGATTTTGGAGCCCAAGAAAATAAAGTCTGTCACTGTTTTCCATTGTTTTCCCATCTATTTCCCATGAAGTGATGGGACCGGATGCCATGTTCTTACTTTTCTGAATGTTGCATTTTAAGCTAATTTTTTCACACTCTTCTTTCACTTTCATCAAGAGGCTCTTTAGTTCTTCACTTTATGCCATAAGGATGGTGTCATCTGCTGTGACACCATGGACTATACAGCCCATGGAATTCTCCGGGCCAGAATACTGGAGTGGGTAGCTGTTCCCTTCCCCAGGGGATCTTCCCAACCCAGGGGTCAGACCCAGGTCTCCTGCATTGCAGGCAGATTCTTTACCAGCTGACCCACCAGGGGAGCCCCCACAGCAAGAGAAGCCACTGCAATGAGAAGCCCTCGCACCATAACTACTGCAACTAAAGAAAATCCTGCAAAACAACAAAGACAAAGATAAATAAATAAATAAAATTTTAAAGTGGGTTAAATGTTAGATGAAATATTACTTAGTGTGTTACCTAGTACATAAACAAGTAAGAGAAACTGAGCGTGGAAGAACAAATGATGCCCTCATGTTTGCAGCACTTAAAAGGAAGAACAGGACTTGGTTAGAAGAAAACAGGTTTGTGCTCACATGTCACTGTTTTTTTTTTTTTAAACAGAAAGACAAAATTGGAGAAAACAGTTACATTAGAGATCTTATCATTCATTAAACAAATGAAACATAACTGGAAGAGAGAGTGGCAAAATATTTGCATGGAATAGCATCTGTATCATTATTTTATTGAAATAGGATTTACTTTCAAACTGAGATCACATTTTTAAGAAATGTTTTAAATTGTAAAGAAAAATTACATGATAAATAAGTAATTCTTCCTGATTAAAATAGATATATATATTTATATTCCTAAGCTAATAAAAATGACCTTATGTATTACAGAGATACTACTTGTATTTTCACCTGTATTTCTTCCATTCTATGAATAGACAGCTTTGCTGATCGTTTTTTTCCATCAAAACTTTTCCAACAAAAACTTATCTCTTATGATGTGAAACTTTTCAAGAACTTAATATCTCTATGCCCCAATATACTTAAAATTTTCTTCAGATATTTCATTTAACTTGAGTTTGAAGACAATCAAATTGTTTGCTCTGTGAATTTTGTGAAATTGCTAATGACCAAATCTTTCTGAGATTTGTCAACTACCCAGATATTAAGTGTTTCTTTTTCGTTTTTGGAGAAAGAAAGTTACTCAGTTCATTTCAATGCAAATCATTTTGTCACCTTTCAAGGACAAAAGACTGGTTGAATCCTAGGTCTTAAATAAGGAGTAAAAGGACTGCAGGCTCCACACCACAGACTCAGCCATGATTTACACACAGACCGGGCCTCAGTAGGTATGTCCTACTTGCACCACCAATAAAGGGCCTTGAGACGTAGATTAAGGGACCATCTAGCACAAACCCAAGAAAACTCAGAAAGAAAGAAAAGGCAAGCCCACTACAAATAAAAGGAAGAAACGTACTCTGGTGTATTTGATGCCAGGAAAAAATAATGTCATTTTGAAATTACAGGTAGATGTGTTCCCTTTTCCCCCACCCCCTCACACTCTTTTCGAGCACATTTTGGGGAGCTATGGAAAATGAATAGAAGAGACAAAAAAGTACTTTGCCCGGCAGGAATACAAAATTGTAAAAGCACAGACAGCACTACAGAGGCGCGCTGCCATTCACTCACAAAGAATTTTGTGCATGTAGATGGCTGATTAATTGCCGGCCTGCCTAGACGAAGCTGCAACAAGCCAGATACTGTCAGCATGCCATCGGTTACCATGGAAATGCACAAGGTTCCTGTTTCTGACAAACCCTTGAATACTGGATAGATTGTGCCATATGTAAATAAGGCAAATTAGTTTTCCTATATCTTCCAGACAAGGTTAGACGAAAAGAAAATATATCTGTTTAAACATACTCTCTAACCTCTTAGATGTTACGAAAGAGAAAGAGGGGCTTCTTTCTTAGGAAAACTGAACTCAGATTGTTAAAGCTGAAAGGCACTTGGGGAAAACGACCAAAAAATACAAAATGCGTTGTCCATTTATAAGGAAGAACTTCAAAGTCAGCCATGGAAAGGTATATTTATTAGACTTTTGTAACCAGAAGTTGTATTTTTTGCCCTGTTCTTTATAAAATTATAAAATGTCAAGCACTTACTTTTATGGTTTTAGATTAGAAATTTTATATTCTTGTCATAAGATTTTTACTTATTGCATAATCCCTAGACTTCTTTAGGCTGAATACCGAGTCACAAACAACCATAATTTAAAATATTTACCTCCACTACTAGGAACACTTACTTTTGCATTACATTAGTTAGGATTTCTTTTTTTAAACAGTTTTTGCCAGCACTATGAGACTTTATAACTTCTTGCCGTGTAGCAATAATAATTTATAATAACCAAACCTGAGGTGATTTCAAAAAATCTTATAATTATCATTAAGATCTTTTAAAGAACATAGTGACAAATTCCTTCATGACACAGGACTACTCTGATAGCTATGTACAATTATATATTTTTGAAATTTAATTTGTTTAAACAGCAAGAATGCCAAAAAGTGCTGGAGTACTTTTTATAACATCTCTAAATAATTTTAAAATGTGGATTTCTCAAAATGTTATATTATCTCTATTATCTCCTCAATTTAAAATACATACTTTTTTCTTTATTTTAATCAGATTTTCTAAGGATACTTGCATATGAAATTTTCACATTTAAACTCAAATATTCATATGGTATTCAAGTAACCTACAACATATGAACACCAAAGATATGTATAATTATCCAAGGTAACCCTTTCTTAAACCTAAATTAATGCCCTCTCCCCTTTCTGGGTAAAGGTAAGAAAATTTATTTTCTATCAAATGATCCATGTATTAGATATGCCCAGAATTTCAACTTGATTATAATATATTATATATTATATGTATAATATATAACATACATGTTAGCCAATGTTTTACAATTCAGAGGTGAAATCTACCTGCAGACCCCCAAACTTTAACATGAATTCCTACAACTGAATATTATCCAAGAAAAATTTTAAAAAGGTATTATCTTATGCTTTTATTTTTATGTAAATAATATGCTACATGAAACTATCAAAAATATTGACTTCTAGTATTGTCCTATTTGACATATCTTCTCCAGCAAAAAAAATTAAAAAAAAACACTCCCTATAGTCTTCAGTAATAATTCATGTCCAGAGTGATGGGTTTCATGAAAATTTCTAAACAAATTTTAAAAGCATATTAAGTTTATGCCACAGTAAAGAAGAAATTAAAGAAAACTATCTGAATAATTCTGGCTAGAACAAGTGCCCACGCCTGAAAATAACATGATTTTTCTTTCTGTTTTTTATTTTGTTTTACATATGAAGGGCCAAACAGGGTTGTCACACATTTCAGGTCAGTCCATCCCTTATGCAACGAAATACAGGACCTAGAGATGACTTCTCTTTTTCTCCTTTTTTCCTCCTTTAGACCAGAAAAATTGTAATTAAAAGCATAAGGATTTCTTGCATGGTCATATGACAATGCCCGCTTTTCTTATTAGAAATCTTTCCAAGTTCTTTAATTGTGAGTGTGTATATTTGAGGACTTAAATAGTAATCTGTATCCTAGAAATCAAAAGTTTCACAATGGAAAGTGGACAAATTTCTCTTTTTCAAGTGCTATTATTGGAGAATAAATGGCAACCCACTTCAGCACTCTTGCCTGGAAAATCCCATGGAAGGAGGAGCCTGGTAGGCTACAGTCCATGGGTTCACAAAGAGTTGGACATGACTGAGTGACTTCACTTTCTTTCTTTCTTTATATAGGAAAAAACTCCATCTTCCCAGTTACAAGACACATATGGTATATGTGCTAGGAACATGTTAAAAACAATGAGATTGACTCTGTCCATGTTTTTAACTCTGTACCTTAGAATTCATAATTTGCAAACTGTATGCTTTAAGTTGAAAGATAAACATTTAGAGTATTTTACTTTATTGCTTAAATATGGTAAAGTAGGAATATTATACTCTGACAGATCACCAGAATGGTATTAAGCACAAGATAGTCAATAAAAGAACAGATCTTGTAATCACTGTGAGGAGGATAAATGCTTTCTAGGAGAAACATACACATTTGCTACTTTTAAGAGGCAGCATTAAAGTGCGAAAAGAAATTCAGTCATTCATTCGCTGAGTTTTAATATACACCACTTACCAGGCATGGTAAGGCCCCTGCCTTCATGGAGCTAATACTCTAGTAGGGGTAGAGAAAAACCAGGGGAAAAAAGTCAGAGTTCTAAACTTTGCTTTTTTTCTCAATTCCTAAATTCCTTTTATTGTATCAGCCTTATGGTATAAATCATATTCTCTTTATATGTAGTTTAGTTACTTCTGTATATCTTTCTTCTCTATTACTGCAAAAATTTCCTATGAGCATCAAATATGGTCTGGATCTTTTTCATCTTTGAATCTTCCACCATGGTTAACACATAATAGGCTCTCCAATGATATTTTTTTTTTTTTTGAATAAGTGGATACATCTCTCTCCTGGTCACTTGTATAATTTTAGGCAAGGCACCTGACTCTAGGAGTTTTTGGCTTTTTCACTTGTAAATAGAGGTGTTAAAATGAGACATCTTTAAGGGTACATTTTGTAATTCTATAGTATTACTTGTGGCTATATGTTAGGAAGAAGGTTTATTATTCTACTGGCTTAGAAAATGTTCATTCTCAAACATATTAATATTAGTCTAAAAATTTGTTCTTTCTCCTTTGGCTATCATTTTTCAAGAATACTTTTTAAAACAATCATTTTGTTTTTCTTAGAAAATTATACCTAGATCTGATATTAAATCCTAATTCAAGATGTTGCTTGTTACTTATCTGATGTACAAAACAGGCAGGAAAATCATGCACAGGTAAAAAAGTCAGTTTTTGAAGTGTTAAATCAAGTGAATGAAGTAAGGCAGAAGTAATACTTTCTGCAACAAAAGACAAGAACTCCATTCCTCTAAATTCCACACAGACGGCTGCTTGTCCCAAGCTCACAGATAATTTACAAACAGTGGGTGATGTGCTATAAAGGAAATGACTCAATGGCCCATCCGTAATTTAAATATGTGACAAAATGTTTAAACATTTCAAACAATGGTAAAACACTAGAGACTTAACAGTCTGTTAAACAAGTTTGGATCATTTTTGTCTAGTGTATTAGCTTCATTTTGCACCAGCCCAAACACCATCCAGCATTTGATTCTTCCTGAGATGCAGTATGTAATCTTCCACTGGACATCTCATTGGAAAATAAGGAGGAGAATAGTCATCTTTGAGAATAGCCTGGCCAGTGTCTATATACCAAATGTTAATGTATATAATTGAAAAAATCAGAAATTCAAGGTCTAACTCAAGATTTTCATCTATCCTTGGGAAATACTGCATTCATTTCCTTATCAGCACAATGGCAGCCCCAATCTCCATACATCATCATTTTGAAATAAAACTTCAGATTATTTTTGTGTTGACATTTCTGTAACCTATATCTTTGTAGACACAAAATGAAGTGCTTTTAGTGCACAATGGTTATAAATAAGGCCCAACCTTCAGTTAAACACCTATAATTTGACTGATTCTCACAAAACATAGCAAAAAGAAAAACAAATGAATGTTAGTTGCTTTTCTATTTGCTCAAAACAAAAACTTAGGCATGAAAAAGATGCATTTAGTCAACTGTGGAGGTTATATAACCTCAACTAGGCAGACCCTTAATAGGGTAGATTTTGGAGGGAGGCAGAGACTGACAGAATTCTAAATAAATTATTTAATTAAGGTGAAAAAGAAAGCAATAATAACTGAAATGAGGACCTAAGGTATAACAACAAAAAAATAAAATTCTAAGTAAAAATCGGTGCTATTTTTTCTATTATAAAGGGAAACTCATTTGCAAATGCACATGCTTACCTCACATAAATGAAATGTTTGGTGGTTATCTTTAGCTGGATTTTGCACACTGCTTCAGACTGAAATATATGTTGGAACCTAAAACTGATTTGTTCCATGTAAATCGCATTTAAAACTTTTTCAACTAAAGATATTGTGAATAAAGCTATTAACTAGGGGATAAGCTCTTTCTTTAGACCTCTGAACCTGTTAAATCTTTGATAATATTAGGAGATTTTTTTTCTTTCTCTCTATGTAAAATAGAAAAAGCAAGGAATCACTTTTTTTCCATTTGAAAGGGGATGCAAACCCAATTCAAAATTTATTATTATTATCAATCTAAACTTAAATGAACCTTCCTCCCTTCCTCTGTTTGCCCTTGAACCATGTCTCAGGAGCAGCTGACTGAGTAGGCAGATTTTCTCCAAGGGTTCTTCAACTGGATATTTTCTCTATATTCTAAATACACTTGGTTATATTTAATGGCAAAGAACCCTAGTAACATGTCAATATTTTGAAACACTTGGCCCTGCAAATATTCTTAGAGTGCTAATTTCATATAAGAGCCAAATGCTTTGTCTCCTTTCTTACTATATAGAATATGTATAACATCATATCCTAAGGTTAATCCATAAGGTTAGCTTGGTCTAAATTATTACATAAACATTATTACTTACTGACTGACATGACATTTGGACTCTCAGAATCTCCGGTATAACTGAGAAGCCTAAAAACCCCTTCATTCTATTGGCAGGCCAATTACCCTATATATTTTCATCACTTTGGGCCCACTCACTCCTGCTGGGCTATCTGTTCAGCATACGATAGATATCTGGAAATCTGAAAAACATACTAGAGAAGAATTTTTTTTTGCTCAGAGTGTAATATAAATGCATAATCAGTGGGACTTATATTTTGATGCATACTGAAAACTTTTCAGCACTTCCAGAACTTTCATACTCTAGTGTTCTCCCATCCAAATTATACATCAGTGATGTCTGTAAAATCAAAAATAATATTTGGACTTGATTAATTCTGTCAACAAACAAAGTATGCAATACTTAAATACTCTGACTTCATTGGAGTTTGCTTTACAAGCAAATTATAAACATACTGGGTGAGGAGGGGAAACCCATTCAACCAGATTCTCACTGTAATGCAGATAACTGAGTAGGCATTTCAATATTTTCCTTATCCATATCTTTTTTAAAATTTTTTATTTATTTTTTTAATTCATTTATTCTTGACTGCACTGGGTCTTCATTGCTGCACACGAGCTTTCTCTAGCTGCGGCAAGCAGGGGCTATGCTCTAGTTGTGGTGGGAGGACTTCTCTTGTTGCAGAGCACTGGCTCCAGGGTACACAAGCTTCAGTCGTTGTGGCACATGGGCTTAGTTGCCCCATGGCATGTGGGATCTTCTCAGGCCAGGGATCAAACTAGTGTCCCCTGCATCGCAAGGCAGATTTTGTACCACTAGACCACCAGGGAAGCCCCCCTTATCCGTATCTTAAGATCTTTGATAAATCCTTAATTTATGTACTCCATCCGATGACAGAGATATGCTGCTAGAAACTTAGCTTGGGTCACTCCCTCACGGCAAGGGTCAAATTTGTAGAAAGCGCTTCATAATCATTGATTTATTTACCTTTCAAGACATTTCTAAGAGTTAACTACAAACTACCCTAGCCCATTAAGACACATTACATCTGTGAATATTATAAAATTCACTATATTTTGTATAGTGAATTAGGAAATAATTGTACTCACCATACTAAAAGGTCCATGAAGGCATTTCTAGGTATAGTATACTAGAGAGAATATTTTTTTTCATGAGTTAGATATGAGATTTTTAAGCAAAATCATAATAAACCTTCTAGCCTCACTTTTAAACTCCAATATATGTGTTATTTCAAAAGCTTTAATATAAACATTTTAATATTATCAAGTGCTATCATCATCTATTCTAATTTAGTTTCAACCTATGGCATGTTACCAAAGGCCATACTTGTGATGATGCTCTCCTGCAAATAACTTAGTCCTCATGAGCTGATGCTGGCTTAGCCAACAATTTTCATTTTCTGTGCCACAGTTATCTTTTTTGAACAAGGGTGTAATGTAGTTGTGAAGGTATACAAGCAAGTCACTAAACACAAAAACATCTTACAAGTCAACATTCACCAAGCAGTCAAGCATTCACCAAATAGGCACTATATGAACTGGACCCATCTATATATATTTTATCTTCTCTCTTCTTTCTCTCCCCCATATCTCTGTCACTAAGCAAATCACTCTATCACAAAGGCCTTCAGCATGAGCACCTTGAACTATGAAGGGTCATCATAAGAACTTTCCACTTGCCCATAACCAAACTCTGTACTCCTTGGAGTCATAGAAGACATTCAATTCCAGACTCCACCAATTTGTTGTTATATGACTTTAGGTAAATCACTTTCTTGAACCTTCTGAGTCTCAGTATTATCATCCACAGAACAAAACTAACAGTAATATTTGTCCCATCTACTTCATAGAACTGTTAAAGGAGGATTGAAAAATATATATATATGAAAACTTGTTTTGAAAAGTATAACTGTACAGTTATTGTAATAGAGACATGATGAAGCAAAAGTTACTCTAAAGTTGAAATCCTCAGAGTAACATTTAGGGCCATATTATATTTAAGAGAAATTATTTTATATTTCATAAAACATTTTATTTTATTAATAAGTTAAACTATATATGATTTTACTTGATCTTATATATATTTAAGTGTTTATATTGATTTATATAGTTAATGTTTGTTTATTGGTTAAGTAGTACTTAATTTGATAATTTAAAACAGGTATAGTTTTCTGGAGAAGGAAATGGCAACCCACTCCAGTATTCTTGCCTGGAAAAATCTCATGGACAGAGAAGCCTGGTCAGCTATAGTCCATGGGGTTGCAAAGAGTCAGACACAGCTGAGTGACTTCGCTTTCACTTTCTGTGTTGTTTTGTGGCTTGATTAGCTTATATCATTTTGTGGCTGAATAATGTTCTGTCGTATGTACATGCCACAGTCTTTTTAGCCATTCACTTATTGAAGCCTATCGTGAATGCTTCTAATTTGGGTGGTTATGAATAAAGCTACTATAATTTTCATGTGAAAAAAAAAAATAAAACAGGTATAGTTTTCAATGAGATAAATTAGAAAATTCTGATAGAAAGGTATCCAGAATCTGCTGAGTCATTGATATGGAGTTATTTGTTATACTCAGTGTAAAATGACACCAATTGTATACAATTTCCCTTGCAGAAATTCACTAACTACTCTCAGTTTTCCTATATTCTCTCAAGATATTATTGAGTACTGAGGATCTAGTATTTTATTTATTAATGATCTAGTATTTAACCATATATTGAGTATACGGACATGCCCACTAAAATGATACAGATTTTTTTAATTCATCCTGGCTCTATGTTTGAGATTTTAAAATAGATTCTTTACTTCCACTTTCATATAACTGGCCACTTCAACCCATCTTACTTATCAGGAGCAACCTAATATTAACTTAAATGACAATCAAAATGCTTAGTCCACAATTACACTTCTCTCCTTAACATTCTTGATTTCTGCTGACCCTATACTCAGACAATAGTTGTACATGTATTTATTATTAACAATTTTCCCTCCATAAGGGACCACTTAATTACCAATCTGACACTCAAAACACTTCTATCCAGCAGCAATGTGCTTTGGAACAACTAGAGGCAAAGGCATCAGCTGCTGCTTTCAACAAACACAAGAAATTTTAGATAATTTCAGGTACTTGATCCTTTTTACCCTGGAAAGGCATGTGTGTATGTATGTGTCTGTGCATTATATATTGCCTACAAAAGTGTGCACTGCAAAATACAGATTCTAAGACTTTGTGTGGGAGAAATACTACCATGGTCCCTTCAAAGGGAAGTGCAAAATTTGACACATGGGTCAGTTACTAGGTAAAGAACCCTCTGCATTACCTAATAGGTAACATACAATGGAAACTTTTTAAAAAATCTGTAGATTCTTTTTTGTTGACAACCATGCTGTACTTGTTGAAAGAAGACTTCGTTTATTTATAAAAAATGAATGTTTACCTCATCAGAACATATCCCATCATTTAGCCTCCATTCCTGTGAGCTCAAAATGAAAAACAAAACAAAACCAAAAACCAACATCAAGCTTTAACTAAAAGATAAACCTATGACCATTTTTCCAGCTTTTGCTTATATGCCACTATGCTCACTATTTTTCTTTTAAGAATCAATGATCCAGTTGAGTCTTGATTTCAACTTAAGGCCATCCATTAGAGAAAGTTAAAGAGCCTGAAAAGGGTCAGCCTTTTCTGCGTCTATTAAGTCTAGGTAGCTTTTGTCTCTAATGGAATCCTTCTGATAATTATTTCATACTTCTGGCAAATCTTGATGGACTCCATTCACCTCAATGCTACCTCTGCAGATCATTCAAGAGCTTCTATTAGGACATCTTAGAGAAACCTCCTTTTTCTGCTTTATACTCAAATAAAGGAAGCAAAAAACTAAACTTTAAGAGGGGCTATGCTTTTCAGTGTAATCATAATACTTTTCAGTCTGAACAAGAGGCATCAGCTGTTCTTTCTCTTTTGAAAGCATTTTGACCAGATGGAAGAATTTTAAACATATACATAGCATACATATATACTGATCTCATTCAAAACCATAGAAAATATTTTCATACTTACATGCATATGGATTTTTTCACTCTTAAAATTTAGAGAAGGTGAGTTCTTTCTCTATTTCAATGACAACACTTTCCAATGGGAAAAATGAAATATCTGACCAATAATTGTGAAAATAAATCACCGTTAACTGCTGAGATTAAACAAAAAACCAGATTACAATCTCGGACAATGCATCATAAACTTCCTTTAAAATACAGATTTTCTTCCTGATTGTATTTTGCTTAGTTACTTACAAACACCAACTTTAATTCCCTAGATGCAGAAAACAGCTAGATGACAGACAAAAGCTGGCTGAAGATTAAGAATTTGCTGTGAACTTTACACAGAGCAGCTAATAGTCACTTGAGGAATCAAGTGCTGAATGTATTAGATGATTCTGACTGCCACTTCTTTACTAGGCCTCTCTAAATGGAACTCTGGGTCTAGTTAGAGCAGGATGGTTTCTCATAAACCCAGGAAGACCTGTTCACTGCAGAGACAGAGGGTGGGGCTCTTTTCTGGTGTCTGATCATGGTGGAGCCAACACCAGCCAACATTCATTCAATGTGTTCCACCTAACAGCTTCCACAAAGGATTTAAGATGGCTCCAGACAAAAATATAATGAGGTTACAGTATTTACTAGGGAAAGGTAAGACAAAAGGAAAATAAAGATTGAAAAACAGTTAAGACCAAGGGTGAAATGCACATTCAGAAATACATATCCCATTTTACCCGAGTCACTGGTGCTAGTGGTAAAGAACTCACCTGCCAATGCAGGAGACATAAGAGATGTGGGTTTGATTCCTGGGTCAGGAAGATTCCCTGAAGAAGGACCTGGCAACCTACTCTAGTATGCTTGCATGGAGAATCCCATGGACAGAGGAGCCTGGCGGGATATGGTTCATAGGGTGGCAAAGAGTCAGACTCGACTGAAGAAGCTTAGCAAATACACATCAGGCGTGGTTAAGTACAAGATTCACAATAAGTTTAATGGGAAAGGCAGGACATCCTTTTAATGAAGTGCCTACTATGTAACAAATACTTTCACATGGGCAGGTGTCATTATTTTTGTTTCACAGAAAAGGAAACAGAGGTTCTGAGTCACTGAATGACTTTCACTCAAGGAGATATGGCTGGTAAGAGTCAGAGAGAGGATTCAAAGCTCAGTTCTGAAATCAAATACCTGCTCATTTCAAGAAGAGAGCAGGGAACAAAGTGTCCTTCTCAAAACTGTTTTCCAGACGTGTGTACATTCTTAATGAAAAAAGGTAGAAAAGGCATCCTGCTTAGATCATAGACAAATCAATGGGTGTGTTTGCAAATCAATATAAAATATAGGATACTTCATATAAATAAGGTTTTTCCACATCTGTTGTATAGCATATTTAAATTACCCTGTTTTGTTACCTTTTACTTATTACTATCATTTTCTTATGATAATGACATAATAAAATACACATATATTATATATACATATATGATGAAATACATATACAATATACTAAAAATACAAAAACAGTAAGTTATTTTTGTAATGCCAACATATCAATGAAATCAGTATCTACATCCCACAATATAAACATGAGATTTGACTTTTGAGGACACACAAAAGGGAATATTCTGGGGCTACTTTTTAAAATATTAACATTCCATCTATTAAAGTCACACAATCATAAACCTCATTTTTCCTTAAGATTTTAAACTTGACTTATCTTAATTTTCTGTTGATATATCTTTATCACTTTTAAAAGTGTTTAATAACTTGAATAAAATTCCCTTAAGCTTTATAGCATTCATAAACTTACAATATTTTATATGTTGAAGATGAAATTAACATTTTAAATACTTCAACTGTTTAAAAAATCTCCCCTAATACTTAACTTTTTAAAATCTATTATATCAAACCTTTTTTTTTTTTTTTTATTAGTTGGAGGCTAATTACTTCACAACATTTCAGTGGGTTTTGTCATACATTGATATGAATCAGCCATAGATTTACACGTATTCCCCATCCCGATCCCCCCTCCCACCTCCCTCTCCACCCGATTCCTCTGGGTCTTCCCAGTGCACCAGGCCTGAGCACTTGTCTCATGCATCCTACCTGGGCTGGTGATCTGTTTCACCATAGATAATATACATGCTGTTCTTTCGAAACATCCCACCCTCACCTTCTCCCACAGAGTTCAAAAGTCTGTTCTGTACTTCTGGGTCTCTTTTTCTGTTTTGCATATAGGGTTATCGTTACCATCTTTCTAAATTCCATATATGTGTGTTAGTATGCTGTAATGTTCTTTATCTTTCTGGCTTACTTCACTCTGTATAATGGGCTCCAGTTTCATCCATCTCATTAGAACTGATTCAAATGAATTCTTTTTAATGGCTGAGTAATATTCCACGGTGTATATGTACCACAGCTTCCTTATCCATTCATCTGCTGATGGGCATCTAGGTTGCTTCCACGTCCTGGCTATTATAAACAGTGCTGCGATGAACACTGGGGTGCACATGTCTCTTTCAGATCTGGTTTCCTCAGTGTGTATGCCCAGAAGTGGGATTGCTGGGTCATATGGCTATATCAAACCTTTAAATACGACAAATCTTAAATTTTCTTAAACTTCCAATAATATTATAATCTTAATAAAATTCTTTTACTTTCAAATCGAAACTAAAATTTTAAATAATTTGATATATTTTAAATGGGAACATAAGCTAATCTACTGGATACATTAGAGTGGTCAATAAACTTTTAATATTCCAACTTAACTAATATTATATGAAAGTAAAAAGTAAATTATCAAATATTTACAGCTGATTTTCAGATTTATAGAAAAACACTAACACTGTGCATTACATTTATGTTACATTAAAAATTTTCTCTATATTTAATAAAATTTAAATTAAATCCTAATTAAATTAATTTTGGTCAAGTCTAAGTTTAAATGAAAAGAAACTTTGCTGCTGGCACACAATTATATCTGAGATGATTTTGGTATTTCCTCATTAACTTTTATATTGATCAGCAATTATTATTAAGACTTGAAATTTTAAGTTGTAGATATGTTTTAAATTATATACGCATGTGATTGTACTATACATATTGTTTTGTAGACTTTTAAAATTTTGAAATAATTGTAAACTACAGGAAGTTGCAAAAGTACTACAAAACTTCCCAGCTTCCCCCAATGGCTAAGAACTTCCCTGGTGGCTGAGATGGTAAAGAATCTGCCTGCAATGTAGAAGACCTGGGTTCAATCCCTGGCTCAGGAAGATTCTCTGGCGTAGGGAATGGCTACTCACTTCAGTATTCTTGCCTGGAGAATCCCATGGACAGAGGGGCCAATGGTTACATTCTACATAAATGGTTACATCTTACATAAATGTAATACCGTAGCTAAAGCATGAAACTGACATTTGTGTGTATGTGTGTATGCTCAGTCATGTCCAATCCTTTGAGATCCTATGGACTGTAGCCCACCATGCTCCTCTGTCCATGGAATTCTCCAGGCAAGAATAATGGAGTGGGTTGCCATTTCAACTCCAGGTGATCTTTCCAACCCAGAGATTGAACCCATGTCTCTTACGTCTCCTGCATTGGTAGGTGGATTCTTTACCATTGCACTACCTGGGAAACCCATGACATTTGTACAATACCGCTAACTATATTCTGCTTTGTTGAGAATTTACAGAGTTCTACCCGTGTATGTGCACATACACACAAACACACCTGTATATACTTTCATGCATTTTAATCCCATGTATATATTTGTGTTAACTACCACCATAACCTTATACAAACCTGTTTCATTACATAAAACTCTCCTGTGGAAATCTTTTACAGTCTACCCCTTCATTACCACCCTTCTCATCTTTATCCCTTGGCAACTACTAATTCTATCTGCTATTGTGAGAATTATATACAGTCGATTCATGTTATTCATGGCATTGTTCTGTAAAGTCACTGCAAATACTAATGTGCAAATATTAAATAATATCTCTTGGAGGAAGTTAGTGTGAAATTCTTGTGGGCCTCTGGTACCATTTTCATTAACCAACCAATACACAGTCTCCTATAAATGAAATCATACAGTATGTAACTGAGATTTTTTTTCACTCAGTATAATGTCCTTGAGATCTGTCCAAGTTGTCACATGTAGCAAATTAGGTTTTTTTAACTTTCTATTTTAAAATAATTATAGATTTACAAGATGTTAGATAAGTAGTACACAGAGGTATTGTGTACCTTTTGTTTCCACCAATGGTAACATCTTAGATAACTACAGTACTATATTAAAACCAGGAAACTGATATTGGTGCAATTCACAGATCTTACAATCAGATTTCACCAGCCTTACATATACTCATTTGCACTCCTGTGTTTGTAGCTGTGTGTAGTCTGTGTAATTATAACACATATGTAGATTCATGTAATCTATACCATGGTCAAGATTCTGAACTATCCATCATCATGAAGATCCCTGTGTTAACCCTTTATAGTCACATCCATTCTCCTTCCCTATTCCACCTCATCTCTAACCTCTGGTAACCATTAATTTGATCTTCATCTCTATAATCTTTCATTTTGAAAATGTTAAATGGAATCATGCATGTGCAACCTTTTGAGAGTGGCTTTTATCATTCAGCATAATTCCCTTGAGATTCATCCAAATTGTTACATACATCAATAATATATTCCTTTTTACAGCTGAGTAGTATTCCAGAATGGATATACCACAATTTATTTTTATCTTTCATTCACTAAAGATTGTTTGGGTTGTTTCTATGAACCATCATCCACAGGTTTTTGTGTGGCCTGACATTTTCCTTCTCTGGGATAAATGCCCCAAAATGTGATCGCTGTGTTATACAGTAAGAACATGCTAGTTTTTTCTTTTTTTTTTTTTAAGAAACTGCTGAACTAGACTTGGGAATGACTGCACTATCTCACGTTCCAGTTAGCAATATACAAGTTGTTCAGTTTTTTCATGTCCTCACTAACATCTGATATTGTCAGTTTTCATTTGTCCATTCTGATGCGTGTGAAGTAACATCTCGTGGTTTTCATTTGTATTTTCTTAATGGTTAATAATGTTGAACAATTTTTCATGTGTTCATTTATCATCTATATCTCTTCTTTAATGGAAGTTTTATTTATGTCTTTTACCATTTTCTAGCCAGATTTTTGGTCTTTTTATCCTTTTGTGCTGAGTTTTAAGAATTCTTCACATATTCTAGATTCAAGTCCTTTGTTACATATGTGGTTTGCAGTACTTCTGGCCTTTAGGTTATCCTTTCAGCCTTTAAATGAGGTCTTTTACAGAGGGAAAGTTTTTAATTTTTATGAAGTCCAAACTATCATTTTTTTCTTTTATGGATCATCTTTAGGGTTTCATACATTAGAACTGTTTGCCCTTCCCTACGTTCCAAAGATTTCCTCCTATGTTTTCTTCTATATGTTTCCTAGTTTTACACTTTACATTTAAATCTATGATCCATTACAAAATAATTTTTTATAAAATGTAATATGTCAAGATTTTACCTATTTTATTTCACATTTTGCCTGATATTTAATCGCTTTAGGATCATTTGTTGAAAAGACTATTCTTCCTTTATTGAATTATTTTTGCATCTTTGTCAAAAATCAGTTGGACATATTTGTGTGGGACTATTTCCAGGTTCTCTATTTTTTCATACACATTTTGTTCAGTTAAAAATATATTATGAACCTGTTCCCACAAAATATTTTCAATATCACTTTCCCTAAAGTATGCCATGGGTAGAATATACTATGATTTTTTAAATCACTACCATTTTGGACATTTAAATTAATTTGGAATTTTTGGTAACATAAACCACCCTGTAATGGTTTGTATCACCATCTTTGCAAGTATCATAGATCATATTGTATCATAATCTTTGCATGTATCCATGATACAGGAGTTTGAGCAAGCTCTGGGAAATGGTGAAGGACAGGGAAGCCCGGCATGCTGTAGTCCATGGGGTCAAAAAGAGTTGGACACACCTGAGCAGCTGAACAACTACAATGATAATTTCTTAGGATTACTACACGCAAGCTGTCACATCAAAGGTATGCACATTTTTTAGAAAATGAACTCCTTTGAACAATGATATAGCTCAAGTCAAAGCTATGGTTTTTCCAGTAGTCATGTATGGATGTGCTGCTGCTGCTAAGTCACTTCAGTCGTGTCCAACTCTGTGCAATCCCACAGACGGCAGCCCACCAGGCTCCCCCGTCCCTGGGATTCCAGGCAAGAACACTGGAGTGGGTTGTCATTTCCTTCTCCAGTGCATGAAAGTGAAAAGTGAAAATGAAGTCACTCAGTCGTGTCTGACTCTTAGTGACCCCATGGACTGCAGCCCACCAGGCTCCTCCGTCCATGGGATTTTCCAGGCAAGAGTACTGGAGTGGGGTGCCATTGCCTTCTCCGCTATGGATGTGAGAGTTGGACTATAAAGAAAGCTAAGCGCCAAAGAATTGATGCTTTCGAACGGTGGTGCTGGAGAAGACTCTTGAGAGTCCCTTGGACAGCAAGGAGATCAAACCAGTCAATCCTAGTGGAAATCAATCCTGAATATTCATTGGAACTATTCAATGACATGAATTTAAGCAATCTCCAGGAGATAGTGATGGACAGGCATACAGCAGTCCATGGGGTCACAAAGAATAGGACACAACTGAGCAATTGAACAACAACAAATGCTTAAAAACATATTTATGTGTGTAAGACAAAGAGGTAAAAAGGGAGAATAGATGAATGGAGTAGGATACCATGAAGCTATTCACTGCTATTCATGCAAGATTCATGGCTTTTCATGTTTGTTGAAAATCAATGACTGAATCAGATTTCTCAGAGTGATCTGCTGCAGGGTGAAGGGGAACTTCTATCTCCTCCCCTGATACACTGTCATATAATTGCTTAAATGCCACTATCTCCTCCCCTTATATACTATCATATAATTGATTAAATGCCACATACTCCACAGAGAAACCTGGATATATGTGTCTCAGGAAATCAAGTTTGAAAGTATGTTGAGTAGAATTCATTACTTATGGTCAATATTTTAATTCAAAGAACATTTAACTAGCCTTGTAAAGGGCACCTGCCTTATAGTAATACAAGATATCTCCAAGAGGCAGTCACAAAATTAAACAGGAAAAGAGGGGAGAGAAAGATGACTCTTGGCTCTACACATGTAAAAAAGCCTCTTGAGAATATAATGCCTACACGGGACTGAAGTGGTCTTAGACAGGTGGAATGTGGGAAATGGCATTCTAGAGATAAGCAAAGATGTGACCCCCCAAAATGAGCATGCACCTGGGTCACTCCATGAGTGCTCATGTGTTGGGGGGATGGAAATAATTTTGGAAAGGCAGGATCAAAGCATAAACTGAAATCTTGCGTAGAGGCAGGTGGATTATGTTGAAACTGGGAAGCTTTTGAAGTTTTGACATGGGAACAGGTGATCAGAGCTGTCCTTTAGAAAGATAACTGTGACTATAATATTTGAACAGCCTAGAGTGGGAGAAAGACCACAGGCAAGTCAGCTGAGGAAGCTACTACCTAAGTCTAGGAAGAAGAAATTTAGCTCTGAACTCTGAAAGAAGCAGTGGGGAAATATTAAAACTGGTGAACCTATACTCCTAGATTCACTTGTAGATGATGTCACGGAAGTTTAGGGGAATAATATTTGCATCGAGGGAAGAGGCAGGTGCATCATTGCCTGGATCAATGGAATCAATGTGGTTGACAGCAAGGACTCTAGAGCCAAAATGCCTGGGTTGTCATCCCAGAACTTGCAGTTACTATATAACCTCTAGTAAGGACTTCTTTGTGCCTTGGTTTTCTCAACTGTTAAGCGGGAATAATAAGAGTATCCATTTCTAGTTCTTTCGTGGATATTAAATTAATATATGTCAAGTGCACACACATGTTGTTCACCATTACTCCTTTTGTTATTATCATTATTTTTGAGCTGCTTAAAGAAAAGAAATTTGTGACTGCATTTGCCTGACAAGGTCCTCTCGTCTGTAAAAAAGGAAGGAACTGTAGGAGAGAGTAAATGACAGGGAAGCCTGGTGTGCTGCAGTCTATGGGGTTGCAAAGAGTTGGACTTGACTGAGCAACTGAACAATAAATGTGAGCAGAGGCAGTATCTAACAACAGTGCTTCTCCCATTCCAATGTGCAACCCTGTTACCTGGGGATCCTGTTAAAATCAAATCCTGAGTCAGTAGATATTGGGTGGGGCCTGAGATTCCCCATTTCTAACAATATCTCAGCTGCTGTGCAAGGATCTGACAGCTCCTTCACTGCTTTATCCACCTCTCTTTCCTTCTTACCAGCAGGCTTATCTTGAACTTTGGATATTAGGGGTATTTCTAGCACTTAATGTCATAACACTGTTTTCAGAGAAATTTTCCTTCATACAATAATAATTACAAAATGATTCTTATGATATATGCCAAGTGCTTTATATTCTTTATCTCAGATTCTCAGAGCAAATCTTGTAAGGATAAGGTGCTATGAAGCTCATTTTACTGATGAAAAAACATAGAGAGTCTAAGTAACATGTGTGAGGTTATATAGCTCAAAAGGGCAGAACTAGGACTCAAATTCAGGGTGTGTGACACCCAGTCTTGGGCTCTTCTCAGACATTTTGCTATTTTCCAGGGGATATGCCTTCCATGGACACTCCAGAGGGCAGAAGCAGTAGAAATCAGAAAGGAAAGACCCAAAGCATGTGTAGTTATTCAGGTCTCCAGCCCACCTGTGTTCTGGAGATCTCTTGTCATCTTGTAAATACTGAGTTTTAGAATTTATAGGTAGCCTTTGCCCCATACACAGAACCCTATTTTGCCAGACTTTGGTTATTCTTAAACAGAATGTTTTTTGGAAAGGTGTATCCCAAGACCTTTAGCTCACTTGTCAGGACACATTATAAAAAATGAATGCATTCTGATTACTGATTAAAAGATACCAAGATTGTAAATCTGGTGATAACTAAAGTTACTGTGTTGATCATTTTATAATGTATAGAAATATCAAATCACTAAGTTGTGCACCTGGAACTAACATGGTGTTGGAGGTCAAGTATACTTTAAAAACAAAAGATTATGAATCTGGAAGTAGTAACATGACAAGTCTGACATACACATACATTTTTATTTTATCTGCTAGATCCTTGAAAAATAATACCTCTCCTTAGATATTAGCTATAGGAACAATGATTGGTTCACACCATGCACTACTGTGTGGAGGGATAATGATGCAGAGCAAATCCTTCCCTCAGGGCTACCTTACATGGTTTCAAAGGAGAAGAGATATACACCCAAACATGATCAGATATGGGGGATCACATGAGCAGTAAACAAGCTGATTTGGCTCTGATGCTCCATCCCCAGCAACTGATACCTCTGACAGGCTCCTCCAGAGGTATTAATATCTTTATATAACATTATCATATTCTTTATCAAAGTGCATTACAATTTATCTGTTTCCAGGTCTGTTTTTCCTAAAACTACTTTCTAAATTTTTGTTTTCCACATATTCCCTTAATGATTCTTCTCATGCCTATAATTGCTCAGTACACACTTCATGGCTTTTTGCTTTTGTTTTTTTCCCCTACATCTATGTATTGCCTGTGCTATAATTTAAAAAAGCTTTCCATTAATGCTTTTTAGTTAAATATTTATTTTTAAAACACCTTTATATCATTCCATGACTGAAAAACCAGGATCATTTAGATGGTATATGTAATTAGACAGTAAATGCAAATATGTAATCATTGAAATTTTAAAAATAATAAATTTATCACCTAAAATCATTACATATACCCTCCCTTGGGACTTTTATTACTTTGAGAAGAGCTTCCCTGGAGGACATGACCCAAAAGTAAATGCCCATGTTTATTTTTCTGTTCTCACCATTTTTCTAAGTTCCTAGTCTATATTTAATGATGAATTAATGAAGGCATAAATATGCACCAAAGGCATTAATATGGGTAGGCAGTGCTTTGGCTGGGACAGTTAGGGATGACTTTTATGGGGAATATAACATGCAAGCCAGGCCTTTGATTTTTAGAAGCAAGTGGAGAAGGGGCAAACAGATGTAAGACCATTCCAAATATCTGCCTAGGTATGGAGGTGGACAAATTGATGATAAGACCAGAGGCGTCTTCAATGTATCAATTTTACAGTGGCAGATTTATGGATCTTAATCAGCCAATTCTCTCAGGGACAAAGTTGCACTCTCAGAGCAGTGACTAACGATGGGAATTTTCAGCCTGGCAGAAAATTTGAGGGTAGCATATTCTTGGGTGGGGATTTGAGAGAGGATTTCAGCACCCCAAAAATCACATTTCTAGAGAGCTGCTTCGGAAAGGAGCTTCTCGTAGCAGCTGTCAAATGAAAAGGGCACAAGCCAGTGAACTGGACACTTAAGAAGACATTAATATGCAGTCTGAAATCCTAACATATAATGTAATCCAGGATGTTCTCAGGAATGCAATTTCTGATTGAATCCAAATGCCTACATTAGCCATAAGAACACACTCTGCCCACTAGGAGAAAAACAATTTAAAATCTATGAAATTGTCTCCAATTAGACTTAACTGATCATTTGTCCCCATGTGGCCAAGCTGCTGCTTAGGCTATGATGCCCTAGAAGGTTTATGGTAATGAAATGTGCAATAAATAGGTTTAATAAATGTTCTTGTGCCTTGGTTGTGGGCACTTGTTCTTGCAAGACATTCACTTAAAAACAAAGCAGCAATCCTTCTGATACCATGGTTATCCCTTGAATGAGGCAACTTTCTACTCCACTGCAGCCTCACCAGATGAGCTCAGGGTTTCTCCATACACAGCCCTTTATATAAACAATTAGATAAGGCCTTGCGTGGCTTCAGTACAATGTGGAACAACCAATAAGATCTGCTATTATAATGCTGCTTAATAAAGGTGGGGGGGAGGGATAGAGATTTGATTTAGATAAGAATTCCCATCCCACCCCCGAAATTCACAGGGCAGAACTACAAAGAAAAAATATGAAAGGTCGCTAGAAAAAAACTGAAACAGGGAGAAATGTATTTGATTAAGACATAGGAGCTATTACTGGAAAGAGTGCAAAAAAGCCTTTCCATTCTGCAAGGGGGCCTGAGCATATGACACAGAGAGTGTGGGTTGCTTCTAATTCCTCTAATTCAGCGATAACGTCCCCTTCTGCACACACAACTGCAGAAGGAGCCTGGGTACCCAAGGAGTCAAGTGTTTGCAGATGCATCAGAATTAGCCACCATTTAAGAAACCCACCATCTTTCAGAATGAATTCCCTACATGTCACAATAAGTTCAATTGGAAAGAAAAGAAAGAGATTTTCTGTTACTTTGCTCTACACATCCTCCCACCTGTATGTTGGATGTTTCAGACTACCAAATGCTGCGAGAATTTACCCAGGCGTATTATTAATGCCAGCCCACCACCGCATGAACACAAATAGGCAAGATTTGGAGCACTTCAAAACTGACTGCCTAATTTAAAATTGCTTGAGTGTAGTTAATCAATATTTATTTGCTTTTTCTGAGAGATGAAGAAAGTATATTATGGTGCTGATTTCGTCATTTATATGTTAAGAAAGAGGACAAAAGCAGTGTAGCGGTTCCAACGATAGGCTTTGGAGGCAGAAATATCCAAATTATAAACATTCATGAACTGTAACCTTGGACAAGTTACCTAACATATAAAATCATAGTCTTGGCTATAAAATGGTGATAAGACTAGTTCTTCATCCACAGAGTACATAGTGAGGGTATGTAAAATAGCATAGCACACACTCATGGCAAAAGCTCAGTAACTATTATTACTATTAACTTAAAATTTCTCTCCCTTTCATCTTTTTCTCCTCTTTAGTGTGGGCAGGGGCTATGACACTGACTAAAGCCAGAGGTGTAAACTCTTAACACCTAATGAGGCTAAGCAAGTCACGTGAGCAAGCAGTGTGAGTGAGGATTTTTAAGACTTTGAACATGACCAATAGATGGCAATTGACTATTGTCTAGGTCAGTGACTATTACTGTGGCACATGGGACAGTATCTGCTTTATCAAAAGGGAATGGGAATATGAGCTCACCGTTGCTGAGTTTTTCCAGAAAAATCTGGGTTCTTTTAAAATGTGACATCTCAAAAAAATAAAAATAAAAAAAAATGTGACATCTCCCAATTTTTAAACATTGGCAAAGGATTCAATATATTATGATTCAATGTAATGTGAATTCAATATAATTCAGTGGGTACACATTACATTGAATTATATTGGATACTATTATCTCCATATACAGGCAGATGAGGCTTGGAGAAGTCAAGTCCCAGGTGTCTGACCCCAGTTGTTTGCTCTACATCAGTCACGATCCACACCTTTCTCTTCTCAAGAGGACTTAGACTCAAAGCTACAGTGACTGTTGTTCCATGTAGAAGGAAAAAAACATTGAAGAGTAGAACAGTGCTAAATTCCAGTAGTCATTATTTCTAATTCTTCTCATGTATTTAATAAAACTTTCCATGAATTTCCTTAACTAGGTTACTAAGGTTTTGGTTAAAATAAAACTAATGACATTTAAACGTATACTTTTTCATCAATGAGATCTTAATCCAGGGAGTTAGTCAAGAATGATGGGAAGAAAAACCTGAAAAATTAGATACAGATCTGGGTTCAACTGCTTAATTTCTTTATGACCCTGGGTATGACTTTAGGTGATAGTGAGATGGGGCAATGAAGCAAATAATCTCTGAAATCTCTTGAAACCCTAAAAATATACAACAACCATATTCCACAACCCTTTGAACTCACAAAATTTTGCTCAAATATTTAATAGGTTGTACAGTAGTACACTGAATATACTTATCCACACTGAGTGCAAGGTCTGAGGAGGATAAGAGATGAATGAAAATCCTGCCAATCTACTCCCATTGCCACCTTACATTTATATCGTCTGCTAGTTTGCAAAGCATTTTCTTATCCATTGTGTCTTTTGATCATTTTATTGGGAAGGAAAGCAAGGTTCAGAAGGGTACAGAGAGTTTGTTCAAGGCTTCACAGTTTTTATATGGCGGAGCCTGGCATAAAACCCTTCTCCCCAGGCCCTACTTTCTCAGCTAATAGAATAAATAAAACCTACGACTGTCACCTCAGCAGTAGCCACCACAACTAACATATACAGAGCATTTATCATGTCCTGGGAACCATGCTAAAAGTGTTACGTGACATTCATGATATCATTTAATCTTCCCTATGCTCTGTGGGAATGGGTATAGGTATCTCTGTCTACAGGCAGATGAGGCTTAGCGAAGTAACTTCTCTAAGGTCATAGAGACAGTGCTGAGATGAGGAAAAATTAAAAATTACTCTGTCCAATTCTGACCTATCTCAGTACATGCACTTAACAACTGTAATTAGAGTGATACCAGAGGAGAGGAAAAGGGTTGAGGAAACCAAGAAAGATTTCCAGGAGAAGGGATGTTAAAGAGTGGGCAAGACTTGCTAGGTGAGATGGTCTAAAGATGCAGATGCCAAAAGGCCTTTTCGAGAATGGGTTTTGGCTGGCTGGTACAGGAGAGAACAGGGTTACAGAGCCACGATTCACACGCTTTCAGGAAGCACCAGTCCTACTGTGGTATAAGGTTACATCGTATGGTGTAACCTACATACTCTGCAGTGTAAATGGTGCCCTCAGGGTTGTGTAATGTGGCAGCCTTGAGAGAATGAAGCTAGGACAGTAGATTGGCTCTAAATGACAGAGAGCTTTGAATGCTGCACCTGATTTAGCCCAGTTGGTAATGACAAATGTACTGAAATTTTTTTAGTGTCCTGGGGAGTTGTATGACCACTCAAGACATATTCATATAATAGTGGGATTAGATAGAGAAGAAGAGTGGAGGAAGACAGATGAATCAGGAGACTTTTGGTAAAGTGATAAAACCTAAACAAGTATGAAGACAAGGAAAAGCAAAGAAGGGTTTTGATCTGAGAAGATTAAAACTGACTGGCCTTACTGGTTTCATATGATGTATGAAGGAAAGAGAAAAATCATCAATTTTCTAATTGGAGTCTAAGTGACTTATGTGAGAAACATGGAAGTCAGGAAAAGAATCAGTTGGGGCCATTTTAGTTGTATTGAGTTTCAATGAAAGCAGATCATACCAGTAGGAATATATCTAGAAGTCCATGATTGGACCTTGTGAAAGTCCTAACAACTGAGATAGAAATTTTGGAGATCTTCCAACCTTCAGGAAGAGTTGAAGTCACTGGGACCTTATCATGAGTCATGCTCCATTGATTTTCTTTGGGGATGTTCCTGGGGCTAGGGGATCCCTCTCTAAAATGCAACTTTTTAAATGGAATATGTAAATCCATCCTGGCAAAGAACGTTCCCACTGTCTTGAGGAAACCTTTCCAATATAAATTGACCCATGCAAAAGGCAATAAGTATTAATAATTTTCACAAATGCAGGAGTGTCAGTAATATTCACAAAATGATTTAATTTAAAAATTCTATAAGGTATGGTGACTCACAAAACCCCTGTGAAGTATATTCATAAATATTGATTAAAGAGATGGCATAAACCAGATGGTGGAACACCATGATTCCTGGATTCTGTAAAGTAATAGCAATTACTATGAGGGATCAGTCTCAGGTAGAGAATTAAATTAAAAGTTCAGCATCAAAATTACTTCTATAATACTATATTTTTAGAATTAAAGATATAATTTATTTTTTATTTTAAAATTTCTACTTAAATTGTAAAAATAATGTTATAAGATTACAGAAAATCTGGTGTGGAGGAGGAAGCGATCCATAATTTCCTGCAACTATTTTCACACTTATATTTTTATACTGTTGTTATCTTTCAGTGCATACAATTATTATGTATCTTATTTTTCCTCATAATATTTGCTCTTCTGTATTTTTCATGACAGACTTCATAGCTATTAAATGGCCACATGACATTTCACTGAATGGATGCACCAAAAATGACTGAGCCAAGCTCTGGTGACCAGAATCTAATTTATTTATACTTTTCAAAACAAATACTGCCATGCTCAGGGTTCCTGTGCATATTTTTCTGTATTTTGTATTAGTCCTATGAGTTAGGTTTCCATAAATGGAATTACTGTATCAAAGGAAACCTATATACATTTTATGGCTCTTAATACATGCATCAAAATTCACCTCTCAAATTTCACTCTGATTTTCCCAAGTACAAGTAATGTCTGATGGCATATACTTTTAAAGTTGCTGTCTATGTAGTGAAAAAATTTGTCTCCTTTTTATTAAAACTAAATCTCCTTTTTTAAAAATTAAATCTTTTTTGACGCTAAGACATTTTCTGTAGTAGCAGATATATAAGTGTATGGTTGCATATAAACCAGTATTTTCTTTCACAAAAGCAGCAACATGGATGCATTTCTATCCAAGATCCCAATCAGAACAATGGTGAATCTAGTGTAGACCTTTGGAGGTTTTGTGGCATATTTTGACAATTTAAGTGTGTTCATTGAAACTTTATCAAACATTTAGTATATGCCAGCCTCTACTGGGATACAAAGGGTAATAAACAGGGGAAAGGGCATTACGAGCACAAAAAACAGCATTTGTAAAGGAGTGGGTGTGTGACAAAAAATAACATTTTCATTGAACTGTAGTTACTCATTCTTTTGGAGATAAAAGGCATTGTATATCAGTTATCTATTGCTGTGTAACAAACTACCCTGAAACATGGCTTTAAACAACGTTTAAAATTCTTCATAATTGTGTGGGTTGGCTGGATGGATGTTCTGAAGCTTTGGCTGCATGCACAAATGCAGCCTATTTCTCTGGAGGCTTGGCTTGGGCTGGACTCGGCTGGAACATCTGGGCTAGCTAAGCTCCTCTTGCCGAGAAGTCACTCATTCTCAAAAGACTGGACTGGGCTGTACTTCTTCAAATGGTGCCCGCAGAGTTTCAAGAGGGGAAGCCCCAGTGCATAAACACTTATCGAGTTTCTACTTGAGTCACCTGTGCTGATGTTCCAGTAGCCAAAGAAAGTCACAGAGCCAAGCCCATTCTCAACATGTGAGAGCATTATTACATGGATCCTTGGAGGTGTGATTCGTTGGGATTCTGTAGAGAAACAGACTCACAGTTTCAACTAGGGGAACAATGGGCAATGAGACTGGATACAGATGCCAGATTGCTTCAGCCTCCCTGTGCTATACTGGGTTAAGATTTTTTTTTTTTCCTTATAAATCCCCAAGAATGACTGGAAAGTTGGAAAGCTTTTAAACATTTTAGAGGCATGGGAGGTGCTTCTGTGAAGGTGTCATGCTCTGATCTCTAGTTTTAGGAAGATGACTTAGAAGAGACTGCATAATATTAGACATGGGATCATTAGGATACAACCAAGATCATCACAGTGGAAAGATCATGGAGAGGAGAAAAATCATTGAAAAATATTTACTAGTAATAACAATAGTAAGATATTTACTGAGCACTAACTATGTGCCTACAATCATATCTCACCCATTAATAATCACTTTATATAGATGTACTTAACTCTATTTCACACAATGAGGAAACAGGCTAAATGGTTAACATTCTAAGGTATTTGAGGCACATTTTTTTATTTTTAAACTAGGATTACATCTTCCGTCTGCTGGAAGCCAAAGTCATTTTTTCTCTACCTCATTGAAGATTGAAAGGTTAGAAACTGCCTGTATGGTAGATAAACCAGGAGGGAAAAACCACTTGGTCATCTCTCGTATTTAGTACTCATCAGGTCAAGTATCAAGGGAATAGTGGTGTCCTGGCTGGTAAATGCTAGGGTCAAGTGAGGAAGAAGAAATGGGAAGGAGAGAGAAGGACTGAACAGAGTGGCTTGGTATTTTTGGCACAAACAGTGAAGGTTTCTGATCTCTGCTCCAGTAGCAGCAATCTCTGAGCAATCGGGGACTCATCCCAGGGAGAGAAAGCAAGTCTAGAGAGTTATTGGTATGATGCAGAGAAGATGGATAATGAAATGCAATTTAAATTCTACATTCATTTGGTAATTTTTTTAACACCAGTTTCCTCCTCCCCTCTTCATTTCTCCCTTTCAACTGGCTCTTTGTGGGTGGGTAACTCTTCTGAAATGCCTACTTCCTTCTTCTTTTGTCTTTCTGTCTTGGTCCCTGGGGAGAATGGAAATTAGCTAAGTGTGATGGGTGTTCGGGAGGCAGGCTTTGGTCCCTGGCCAAGACAGAACTAATTCCCCCCAGTAGCCAAAAGTATCAGCTGAAAGGGTTTCTTTGTTTCTTCAATATTCCAAATCAGGGCAGTTGCTATCTGTTTTAAGAAATCCATGATCCACCCAAACACATCTCTCAAATCAATTAAAATATCAATTAACATGAACCAAGTGGTAGACAGGGGAGTCAGTTTGGAGATACATAAAACAGAATAAAAAAATCCTTTACTTATAATGAATATACAGCCTTTATGTGGGGGGTAGGGAATCTTGCAGCAGAAAGTTATCATGTAAACAATAATCATAACATAATGCCGACTGAAATAAATGCTAAGTAGGTGGCTCAGATAGTAAAGGATCTGCCTGCAATGTAGGAGACCTGGATTCAATCCCTGGGTCAGGAAGATCCCCCTGGAGAAGGGAATGACTGCCCGCTCCCGTATTCCTGCCTGTAGAAGTCCATGGGGTCACAAAGGGTCAGACATGATTGAGCCACTAACACTTCAAATTCAGATACAGGTACCCGATGCTGATAGCTCAGTTGGTAAAGAATCCGCCTGCAATGCAGGAGACCCCGGTTTGATTCCTGGGTTGGGAAGATCTGCTGAAGAAGGGATAGGTCACCCTCTCCAGTATTCTTGGGCTTCATTTATGACTCAGCTGGTAAAGAATCCTGCCTGCAATGCGGGAGACCTGGGTTCAATCCCTGGGTTGGGAAGATCCCCTAGAGAAGGAAAAGGCTACCCACCCCAGTGTTCTGTCCTGGAGAATTCAAAGAATCGGACATGGCTGAGCAGCTTTCAGTTTCACTTTCACCTGATGCTGTGGAGAGGCAGAGAAAGGAAAATTTCATGTAAAGGAAGACACATGAGCTGATCTTTGAAAGATGAGGAGAAGAGGCTAAGAAGAGTGCTCAGAGCACAGCCTGAACAAGCCTAGGCAATGCCTGACGTGGTTATAAATGACGGAACTGTCAGGGTTAACAATTACAGATTTTTGGACAATATAAGAAATCTCACGATTTTCCGAAATCGTTTTTCTCCAATAAACTGTCCTCTGAAAAATGCCATTCGTTCAAAAGGATGTCAAAACATCACTAATCTTATTTTTCTCTTGATTAGTTATATTAAAGTAGTGAAAACTTCAAGCTTTATTACTCATCTACTCCTTGGGGATTTAGCAAAGAGGTGACAAAGGGTAACACATCAAACCACACTCTCCAATTACTTGTTATCCTCATGTGCACCCTGCCTGGCACATAGTGTATACTTAATAAATCTTTGTTACCTGGACAAAAGAAAGCATATGATCCACAATGATGCCCCACTCTACACCATTTTCCATTATTCAGAGACTTAATGGAGCTCTTAAGTTACTTAGCTCTTATGTATCTGTCTGGATAGGCTGGGTTATGGTGTGGTAGCAAACAGCTCCAAAGATCTCAGTGGCTTAACATGGAACAGGTTTATTTCTTGCTTGTGCTACTTGTCCAGTGCAGGTCAGCAGAGAGATTTTATATTAATGACTCAGGGACTGAAAGAGGCTCCATCTTGACTCATGCTTTCTGAGTCATCAAGACAGAGACACAAGGATGTGGCAAATCCTCTACTAGCTCTTAAAGCTCCCACCCACATGTGATTCAGGTTACTTTGTCTCACGTTTAATTGTCCAGAGAAAATCATGTAGCCAGATCTGACCTCAGGGAAGAGGAAGAGAATCACAGTACTGGTGAACAGCTCTAATGATCCCCATGCTGGAACACTCACATGGTTGGTCCATTTAACTCAGCTTTCATTGAAGGAAACAATCAATGCAGTTCTGTGAATAAATATTGTGAAGATACGATTGCTTTTGTGTGCATAAGCAAGAAGGTAACCCCTTTACCAGATTTTGTGCATAAATAAAATTATTCACAAATTTTCTTAACAGAATTCTCTGCTAGTTGAGCAAATCACAGTATTTTGCCTTGAATCATTTTAAGTCTCAGCCTAGTTTCCATGTCAATGGCAGTCCACTTGGTACTTCTTGCCTCTTATGAGATGATAGCATTTGCTCTAAAAACCTTGTTCAGTCATTGAACATCTTGCAGAAATTTAGCTAGTGTAGATATATGCCTAGCGCTTGTACTAACATTTTCTGTCTTCTATTCTGACACTTATTAGATGATTGCTTTAAAGCTATTTTTGAAGAGAGGGCTTGAAAGAGGAGAATGGATCAATCACTGTTTAGCCTGCTAGACCCTCTTTGATGTACAGTAACCAAAAGTCATTCTCATCACATCACAGAAGGTTTAGGTGAGGCAAGCTTGTGATCTCAGCTGAATTCTTAATACACGATAGGCTGTCTAGTGTCCCCACACAGGGGATGTAATTCAGTGTATAATAAAAGCTCAGTGCCCTTATTGCTGTTACTATACACAGCAGACTTACTATATACCATCTATTGTATTTTTTTGGATGAAAGAAAAAATATTAAATTATTTCCTGACTGCCTTTCAAAGTCTACTTAACCAATTCACTGCTGCTAATTAGCATCCGGGTGCCCTCATAGAGCAATAGCCTGGGCAATTCCTAGTCTTCCTCGTGAATCAGACCTCCATAAGACTACTGTCCCCTTGTGGTGATGAACAAATTATGCCTAAGCCATGATAAACTTGAGGCTGGTTTCAAAGGACTTGGAACATGCTGGCCATCTTGTTGTATTATCTGTCAACTAGAATCACAGAATAAGGTAAAATAAGGCCCAAAGATAGCTTTGTATATTGACCTTTGCTCAAGAAAATGCTCAATGGCTGAGACAGTTCATAGATAACCTAGTTTCTTATCCTCTTGGCCTCTTGCAACAATAATGTAGTTGCCACCTCAGCAGACATATTATATAATCAATACTTAGATGGCCATTATTGCTGTCGGGCATTAAAAAGTGCATTCAAGAGGCATGAGACTCTTCTGGAAACACTCATTTTGTCAACCAGGTCAGTCCTTAGGGAGGGTTTCCCTCCAAAAGCAGCCAGCCAGGGGAAATGTCGACCATGTCAAATGTCAGGCAGAGTTTCTAGGGCAGCAACGTACCGTGGGGCTCTTCCCTCCCCCTTCAGGTTCCTGGACACAGGAGTGACTCTTACTGATCAATCTAAGAAGCCGTCCACTTCGGGTGTCCAAATATTCCTTTACCTTTTTGATTCAGATTTTTCCTCCAACCCAAGCATTATGAAAAGCAGAGATTGAGCCTTTCTATCTATCATTGTAACCACACTAATGAATACTAACTGGACAAAAGGAAGCTGAAAACACAAAATACAAAACAAACAAACAAATCCCACAACCTTGTGGCCCTGAATGTGAAGGAATATTTTTTCATTGCAAATATGAGTAAAAGAATGATATTGCTCAGCTAATTTCTCAAGGGCTATAATGCCCAATGGGATGGAGTGAGGAAAACATTTCATTAAAAAATTTATGGTTTGAGTCTCAGGAAGATATTCTCTGAATTTGACATTTTTATTTGAGAAAGTAGAGATATAGTTGATTTTTCCCGGAGTTTATGTTTATTTTCTAGAGATTACAAATAGTTTTATACAAAGCCAGAATTAGGTCATGCTTTCCATGATCATTAAAGACCTGTATTAAAAACTAGTAATACATATATTGCTAGAATGTATCTCATTTATTTTGTGAAAACCACAGTCACAAGGGGATATGGAATGAGAAGAGGCATGTTAAAATGCTAACAAAGAAATCTCCTCTCAATTCCCCCCCCACCACCCTCCAAAAAATATTCAAGCAAGCATGTAGGATTTGCAATCATGCTTCAGCGGGGGGGTCAGAGATCAAAAATAAATGGTGGGCCACAACATGCAGAGCTTTTAAAAAATAATGTCACATTCTTTCATTCTCAGCATAAGAAATGGGCAACTTGTTCAGGGCAAATAATTGTTTGAACTGAGGATTTTATTATTAATCTCTGAAGACTGCTGAATTTAGGGTCACAGTAAGGGTTGATTAGGTACAAGGTGCATAAAGCTCTCCTCTGTCGATGCTATTGAAAGAAGCAAGTAATTTAGATTCAGAATTGGTCTTGGATTGAAGCTCACTCCATTACCGACCATTTTCAATTTCAGCTATACAATAAACATCAAGCTCAGCAAGGAAATTAGTACATTTGGTAATGTATTGGAAGAGATGGGTGGGTCTTTGACAAGATGACACTTATCACCAAAGCTTCAGTTAATGAAACCCTTGAGTGGTATCTGCGTTTGACATATTTTGACATTTTTTGAAATCACATCCAGCGTTTTTTCCCCCACAATGTTCTTCTTTATGAGAGAAAAAAATCCATCTATCTTTAAAATGAGTACTGAAGTACTGCAATATTATTGGGAAAAAAAATTAAAGAGATGCCGCCTGCCACTGACAGGAAGAACAGGGCACTTTCTCAAAATCCATAAGAAGCAACAGATTCATAGGATAAATTTTATTCAAATGAAGCCCACGATGTATTTCCAGGAGAGGCTTCAGACTTAAATGGAGCATGTTTTATCATACCTTCCCTAAAAGTACCTTTCACTGTAAAATGTGATCTCATTAATGTGACTATGATTTACATTGCTGCAGAAAAATTTGCCAATTTTGGGTAATTATTTCCGAACAAAATAGTTTTCTTTTTTTTTTTCCCTGCCAGGAGACTGCTTGTACCTTGGTAAAGGTGGGACTTTTAAAAGAGAAAATAATGAAAGGGAACAGAAAATGAAGTCCATATAGCAAAAAAAAAAAAAAGTCGAGAAAGAAAACTGCAGGGGAAAATAAAAGTACAAAATAAATAGGGGAAAAGCAGATAAGAATGAAGCCATCAAGAATGAACAATTTCTGGCCCTAAACTAGTTCTGACTAGATCACAATCCATATTCTCTCACCAGAGTTCTCACGTTTATGTATAATTAAATGCTGTTTTATTGCCAACTGGCCTAGATAATGAAAAACCAGAAAAGGAAGAAAACGCTTCCAAAGTGACTGAAAATTTAGGCTCACACATTCTGAGGAGTGGTTTTTGTTATTTACTTTTTAGTTTTTTTCTGAAAGCTGGGTAAAATTATTATGTATTCAGATATTTTAAATCTCACACAGCTCTATTGTTCATGCCATGTTTTTTATCCAGTGCTAAGGGAACAATACAACAAAAAATACAAAGCGTGCTAAATGGGGGGGCCTTCCTGAACCCTACCAGACCGGGGTGGCACTTGCAGTGTGCGGTAGGCCCATCCGGGTGGTCTCCTTCATACATCAGTCACCCACCATGAAGGGGAGGTCACCTTGAAGTTTGGAAGGGGGGATAGGAGAGAAAAAGAATATGAGGGAGGCAGAAAGAGCGGAGTCAGTAGAGAAAAAAGGCTGCTTTGTACAAGATAGATGCTCTCGAAGAATTCAAAACACATCAAGAAGACTGTTTTTTTAACCTCTACACTGTAGGTGATTTCTTATACCCTTTAGATTCCTACCCTTTCTGACTTCCATAATCCAAATTTAAGATCCCAGATCCTATAGTTAAGGGAAGGGAAAAACTAACCTCTGTACTAACTATAGATCTTAATATTGTCATCTCAAAAACCTGTTTTCCACATTTCCCTGACTGCCAACTCTGTCTTACTCCCTAGTATATTAATTTTAGCATGTAAAAATTAAATGAGTACTGGAGTTGTTTGGTCATTTAATAATCCAGGGTTTTATGATTATTTTTTACTGTTCCTCATTTGTCCTGCAAGTGTGGAAAATCAGTTAACCGTGTTTAAGTAGAAAAATATGTCACGTGACCTCAAGAATGGCACTCCAGATTAACTGCTGTTAATATCACAGTATGACCTTCAGACAAGTCTAAAGGGTCTTCCTTCTATTTTGCCAATTTTAATAATAAATATGGAATAACCATACTTTGAGTGAGAGGCTATTACTTCCTATATTCAGTGACACTGTTTAGTTGGGAGGCACTGGAAATGTTTACCAACCTAGTCTGATTAGTTGATATCCATGCCATAGCAGTAAAATGTTTTTATGTACAAAATATTTACAAGAGTGGTTGTTGGTCACCAATGAAGCACTTATTACCATTGTAATTGGTTAATAATTTGTGAAATCATTTGTTTAATGCTTCGTCATCCCCTTTAACACTCACCTCTTGAGAGAACTCGGGACAATTTCTTTCTTTTATCTCTTGTTTAAGGCAGTCTTGCCATATAGTAGTTATTCAAATTTTTTTTTTGAACAACTAAATTGAGGATTCCCCACATATACACGTTTTAGGAGTTGTAAAGGCCCTAGGAGAATGATCACTTTAATCTCTTTGTAGCACTAACTGCTTATTCTTTCAGAGTAATTCTGGCATTGAATACTGCAAAAACTGGAGGAACATTTTTTACTGTGGATTCTCATTTGATCTGTTTTTTAGAAAGCTATTTTTGTGATCAGCTTTGCCTGACATCCTGGAGTTCAGCATCTTTAGAATTAAACCTCTCATCTTCTGCAGGATAGAGAATGAGCAGTAACTCAGCTTCTTATGACGGAGGAGCAGATCTGAGGGTCCAACTGCAAATTATAGCATTTTAAGGTAACTCTGCTGTTTTTATTCTTAACTGAACACCCTTCTTCAGAGGTCCATTGTGCCTACAGTTCCTGAACTTCCCTGGAGTAATTTGATTTGAAGCATCTTGAGTCTAGGCTTGTCAAGCTTCTAGTCTAGGTTTCAGCTTTCTCTGGTCTGTTAAGTCAAAAATCTGGTTGCTGTTTTTCCTCTCCCTTTCTCCTTGTTTTCGTGCTGTCATTTTAGTGTGGTTTTGTGAAGAAGAATAGGTCTAAGCATGTGTTCGGTTTATTATTTCATGGTTTTAATACTCTTTCCTATTTTATTATTATGAAATATTTGACACAAGCAATAGAATATAAAAGTATATTTGTATAAAGACTGTACATATGCATATATGCATGTGTATGTATTTACACACATGTATATATACTATATAATATGCTCTGTCAATCAACTGACTGTATTTGCCAGGTAAAACCATGATAAAGTGAACACCCATATATATATATCACCTAAACACCCATGTGCTCCTCCCTATATTCTCTTGCTTCCCTACTAAAAGTAACTATTATCTCAAATTTTGTGCTTACAATTCTCTTGTTTTTCCTTTCAATTTTTCTCACTTATATATTTTGCTATATTAATCTGCTTTGCTAAGTTATGCTTCAGTGGTAACTTATACAAAGAAATATTGAATATTTTGCTCAAGTACACATTTGGTACAGGCTGGCTGGGTGTCTGTGAGTCAGCTTTGACTTTGTTCTGGGTCTTCGTCATTCCAGGACTCAGACTAAAGGAGTAGCTCCATCTCAGTTTCACTGCGAAGGAAAAAGAACAGTGGCAACACCATGGATGGCTCTTAAAACTTCTGCTGGAAATGGCTCAGTTCCATTACGTTTCACTGGCCAAGCCAGTTACAAGTAAGGAAGGTATATCGCAGGGAGGAGCACTACAAGATAGATGGCAAAGGACAGGAATGCATAAACTTCTTTCAGGAAATGACAATGAATAGGGGAAAACAATAAAATTGACCCAAGTTTGTTCTCTTGGCCACAATTACTCATTTCTTGTTCTTCCAGGTAATGATATACTTTTCCCAAACCCAAGGGAAACAGCTTAAATGATGTATCCATTAAAGCATCAGATTCTAGGTCCAGGGTTCTATGATCACCTTAACATCAGGTCCAGAACATCGGGTCCAGATATAGTTCCTCTTCATTTGTAGACCCGTGAACTAAAACAGTCTGCCAAGTATAGCAGTTCTGAAATTCCACTGGGCAAATGCTGTGAGGGGCCTCTAACACTGGGGGGAGGAAATGCCTCTGGATTTTCTCCACTCTGTCTCTAGCTCCCCAGCCCATGGTTATAGACAACTCTTGACTCAAACGTCTGGGCAGTTCTTCCTTTTCTGTTACTCTCATGAGCCACCTTTGAAAATGGCACTGGAGAATATTCACTCTTGGGAGCTAAGAACTTCCTGCTTCCTGCTCTTATACTTAGAACAGACACAATCTCCTTTATCATAGGCTCATAGCTATTTTGGCAGCACAATTCTCCCAACAAGTTCATCATCTTTTTTGTACCAACAGCCTCACAGGCAATTCCTTTCAAGATATGCTTCTCTTCTTCCAGTCTTCCATGGAGGCTCTGTTGAGCTTTATCAGACTTCTCTGAGGGCACTATACCCTTAAGTTCTTTTAAGCCATTTGTGTCCCTGAAAAGATTCACAAGCTATCACCATAATCAATTCAACCTAAGCCACCCCTAACATCTTTACTTCAGCCTATGACTCCAAAGTTAAGTTTTAATCAGATTTTGTCACTCAGAAGCATTCTCAGTTTTACTCTGGGATATGAGAATAAGTTGCATCCTCCAATCCTCTAAATCCTCAGCTTTATGATCACCTATCACTTCTTCTCATCTTTGCTTACAAACTGGCCAGTCCTTTTGTGAGCTCATTTCTTTTTCTGTATCACCATGTCAGACGTAGCCAACAGGATATGCTAGTAATTCTGTTTCCTAATCTCTTTGCCTAAGGTCACAAAGACACTCAGTATATTACCTGCTTTATATGTTACTGTAGCTATGCTTCACTACTGCACGGTGCTTTGTGATCCTTCCAGGCCCCTAACAACAGTTCTTTGTTATCCACCATTCTGCCACCAAGTCAGTGAGACATATGTTAAAGGTTTAGTTACAGCAGCATCTGCTTTGAGGTAACAATCTCTAAACCTCTATGACTGATAAAAAAGTTATTTTTGTTCATGTTACATAGTTTTACATTGGCTATGGGTTCTCAGTTTGGTTTGGTCACTCAGTTGTGTCTGACTCTTTGAGACCCCCTGGACTGCAGCACGCCAGGCCTCTCTGTCCATCACCAACTCCTGGAGTTTACTCAAACTCATGTCCATTGAGTCGGTGATGCCATCCAACCATCTCATCCTCTGTCATCCCCTTCTCCTCCTGCCTTCAATCTTTCCCAGCATCAGGGTCTTTTCCAATAAGGCAGTTTCTTTGCATCAGGTGGCCAAAGTATTGGAGTTTCAGCTTCAGCATCAGTCCTTCCAATGAACACCCAGGACTGATCTCCCTTAGGATGGACTGGTTGGATCTCCTTGAAGCCCAAGGGACTCTCAAGAGTCTTCTCTAGCACCACAGTTCAAAAGCATCACTTCTTTGGTGCCCAGCTTTCTTCATAGTCCAACTCTCATATACATACATGACTACTGTAAAAACCATAGCTTTGATTAGACGGACCTTTGTTGGCAAAGTAACGTCTCTGCTTTTTAATATGCTGTCTAGCTTATGGGTTAGCTGAAGCTTTATTCCCTGTGTCTTCTTCCAGGATGAAGAGAGTAGCCACTGTCTGGGACATGCCGTGCTGTGGAAGATGGAGAAGGGTGATGGCAGAACCATGTGATGATTCTGGTCATAGGGTTTATATATCTGGGGGTCATAGGGTTTAAGCATCTTCAAATATATTAATTTATGCTGGATTTCTTTTCTAAGTAATTAATTTATATTTCAACCAGGAATACTTAAAAGCCTCATCATTCTATACTCTTGAAACACTTGGTATTGTCAAACTTAGTTTAACACAATTGCCAATCAGGTGGGTACTTAGTGAGGTTTGCATTTGTATTTCTGTGTTTACATACTTCAAATGTCTGTAGACCATTCATATCTCCTCCTCTGTGAAATACCTAAATATCTCTTTGAGACATTTTGCTATTGGATTATTTTAATTTTTGTATTGATTTTTAGGGGGCATTTAAAACTATTCATACATTTTCATTTTTCCATTATTAGTTGTATGTGTTTCAAATATATTCTCCTGTGATATGTCTTTTTACTTTCAAAATAGTGTCTCTGACAAACAGAAAACTTAAATTTTAATGTAGACAAGTCCTTCAATATTTTCAGTTGTAGGTAGTGTTTTTTCTATCTTGCATAAATAATCCTTGTCTACACCAAATCTTAAATGCATTATTAAATTTTTTCATGAGAATTTTGAAGTTTTGCTTTGGTAATGAAGTCTTTAGTTCACCTGAAATTTATTTCTGTGTACAGTGTGACTAGCCTATAATTTACCCTCTTTGTACTGTTCTTCTCAGATTATTTTTTATTTCAAGTCTATATAAGAGTCATAAAAAATTGTTAAGGAATGTTTCCTCTTTTTCTATTCACTGGAAAACTTTCTGTAAATTTGGAATTATATGTACCCTGAAAGTTCATCAGAAAGTCTTTTATAAGTTTATCAGAAAGTTTCTTTTCTTTTAAAAAAAGTCTTTATGTTGATTTATTTCATATAATAATAGAACTATTTAGTAACAGTACTTTTGAGTCATTTTGATAAAACTGAAAAAATAGAATTCTTTAAGTTTTCAAATTTAGTGGAATAAAGTCATTCATGATAGTCTCTTATTTATTCTTTAATTTCTTTTCCACCTATAGTTACATCATTTCAATCCTTCTATTGATTATCTCCCCATTTTGCTTTTTCTTAATCAATCTTCCTAGAGATATATCTATTTTATTAATCTTTTCAAATAATAACTTCTGACTTAGATGGTGATCTGTCTTTGTTTTTTGTTATTTCCTATGATAAAACTTCTCTACATATTTTTTAAATATTAAAATTATTCATAGGCCATTGGGATGGGCAAGGCTGTGATGCAACTACTTTCAAGATTGAAGGCAGGAGGAGAAGGGGATGATAGAGGATGAGACAGTTGAATGGCATCACCAACTCAATGAACATGAGTTTGAGCAAACTTTGGGAGGTAGTGAACAACAGGCAAGCCTGGCATGCTGCAGTCCATGGGGTTACAAAGAGTCAGACATGACTTAGCAACTAAACAATAAGAAAATCCTTAAAATGCTACCAAAAAGCTACTAGAGCTCATAAATGAATTTGGTAAAGTTATAGGATACAAAGTTAATGTACAGAAGTCTGTTGCATTTCTATACACTAACAATAAAATATCAGAAAGAGAAATTAAAGAATCAATCCCATTTACCATTGTATCAAAAAAGAAAAAACACCTATAAGTAAACCTGCCTAAGGAGGCAAATGACCTGTACTCCAAAAACTATAAGATGCTGATAATATTGAAGACAACACAACAGATGGAAAGATATACCATGTTCTTGGATTGAAAAAATCAATATTGTTAAAATGACCATACTATCCAAGGCAATATACAGATTCAATGCAATCCCCTATTATGTTACCAATGGCATTTTTCACAGAACTGGAACAAAATTTTTAAAAATTTCTATGGAAATGCCAAAGACCCTGAATAGCCAATGTTCTTGAGAAGGAACAGAGCTGGGAGAATCATGTTCCCTGACTTCATACATTATTGCAAGGCTACAGTAATAAAAACAATATGGTACTGGCATTGAAACCGGGACATAGAGCAATGCATCAGGACAGAAAACCCTGAAATAAACCCTCAAATGTTAATTAATCTACGAAAAAAGAGGCAAGAATATACAATGGATAAAAGACAGGGTCTTCAATAAGTGGCGTTGGGAATATTGGACAGTTACATGTAATAGAACTAAATTAGAACATTCTCTAACTCCATACTGCTGCTGCTGCTAAGTCACTTCAGTCGTGTCCGACTCTGTGTGACCCCATAGATGGCAGCCCACCAGGCTCCGCCATCCCTGGGATTCTCCAGGCACGAACACTGGAGTGGGTTGCCATTTCCTCCTCCAATGCATAAAAGTGAACAGTGAAAGTGAAGTCGCTTAGTTGTGTCCTTGACTCTTCATGACCCCATGGACTGCAGCCTACCAGACTCCTCCGTCCATGGGATTTTCCAGGCAAGAGTACTGGAGTGGGGTGCTATTACCTTCTCTGCTCTAACTCCATACACAATGATAAACTCAAAATGGATTAAAGACCCCAACATAAGACCAGATACTGTAAAACTTTAGAGGAAAACAGGCAGAACACTTTTGGACACAAATTGCAGCAACATTTTTTTGGGGGGGACCCATCTCCTAGACAAAAGCAAAAATAAACAAATGGGACCTAATTAAACTTAAAAGTTTTTGCACAGCAAACAAAACCATCAACAAAATGAAAAGTCAGCCTGCTGAATGGGAGAAAGTATTTGCAAATGATGAGACTGACAAGGGATTACTTTCCAAAATATTCAAACAGCTCATACAACTCTATAACAACAATAACAACAAAACAGCCCAATCAAAAAAATGGGCAAAAGATTTAAATAGACATTTTTTTTTTTAACTTTTGAGAATCATCATGTATTTTACACAATTTTAGAGCCTTAGATGAAAAGAGCAGGAACAGGAGCCTATTAGGTGCCCTTATTAAGTAACATCTTCATCATCATAATCATGTGACATCATTAGGTGTCATTTTCCCAACTGTACTTCCAAATGAGCATCCATTCTCTCGAATTCAATCCATTCTCTCGAGCTCCTCTCAAATTCAAATCAATGAATGACAGAGCCCCCAGTACAGACCAGTACAGGGCTTCCCTGATGACTCAGTGGTCAAGGAATCTGCCTGCAATGCCAGAGAAGCAGGAGATGTGGGTTCTATCCCTGGGTCGGGAAGATCCCCTGTAGGAGGAAATGGCAACCCACTCCAGTATTCCCACCTGGGAAATTCCATGGATGCACAGCCCAGCACTCTGCCCTCTAAGAGTCTGAATCATTAACCTGGGAAGCAGACTCCTCAGGACCTGAAACAGCTCCAGGCCAGAAGGTGCAGGAAGTTTAGGGCAGCAGGGTGCTTCTGTCTCCTGGTGCTCAGGAGCCACACTTGGAGCTGAGCCACACTTGGGGCTGCTGCAGAGTCTAACTACCCGGTGCTCTCTCAGGCACACTCCTCCGTGGAAAGAAAGTGAAAGTCGCCTAGTCGTGTCCAACTCTTTTGGACCCCCTGGACTCTATAGTCCCTGGAATTCTCCAAGCCAGGATACTGGAGTGGGTAGAAGAGCTACCCCCTCTTCTCCAGGGGATTTTCATGACCCAGGAATTGAACTGGAGTCTCCTGCATTGCAGGTGGATTCTTTACCAACTGAGCTAAAGAGCTGGCTTAATTGGTAGAGTGAAATTAAAAACGATCCCTTCCAAAGGCAAGTTTCCCATGGGAGCTTTTGCCCTGCAGGAGGCCCTGGAGAGAGACAAGGCTGCCAGCCTGATTTCTTTCTTAGTAAGTTCACGTTGCCCCATGGGAGTGTCTGGGCCCCGCTGGGGCAGCAGTGTGGGCCCATGGTGGCAAGGCCACTTTTTAGGCTGTTGCGGTCGTCACAGGCCAGGCTGTACTCAGATCAGCACACCTTTCCTTCAGGGTGGCTGGAACAAAACTCCAAATACTAAGTAGACATTTCTGCAAAAAGATATAGATGGACAACAGGCACAGGAAAATATGCTCAACATCACTAATTATTAAAGAAATGCAAATCAAAACTACAGTGAGGTATCACCGCACACTGGTCAGAATGGACATCATCAAAAAGTCTACAAATGATATATGCTGAAGAGGGTGTAGAGAAAAGGGAACTCTCCCGTGCATTGTAATGAGAATGTGAATTGGTTCAGCCAGTATGGAGAAGAGTATGGAGATTCCTTAAGAAACTAAAAATTGTTACCCTATGATCCAGGAATATCACTCCTGGACATATATTCAGAAAGGATGAAAACTCTAACTCAAAAAGATACATGCACACAATTTTCAAGGCAGCACTATTCACAACAGCCAAGACATGGAAGCAATCTATTTGTCCATTAAAAGATAAATGGACAAAGAAGATGTGGTATATACATACAAAGGAATATTATTCAGCCATATAAAAAAATGAAATAATTCCATTTGCAACAACAAGGATGGACCTAGAGATTATAATACAAAGTGAAGTAACTCAGACAGCGAAAGACAAATATCACATGATATCACTCACAGGTGGAATCTAATGTTTTAAAAAAGATACAAATGAACTTATTTACAAAACAGACTTATTAAAAATAAACTTACAGTTATCAAAGTAGGGGAGGGATAAATCAGGAGTTTGAGATAAACATATCCACACTACTCTACATAAAATAAACAGTAAGGACCTACTGTATAGCACAGGGAACCATATTCAATATCTTATAAAACATGATGAGCAAGAATATATATATGTACGTATAACTGAATACTGTGCTGTTCACCTGAATCTATCACAATATTGTATAAACCAACTACACTTTGATGAAAAAATAGAATTCTAGTGAATGTGGCAAAACAAACAGAAAACATATGGTTTGAAATTACATATTTTCATGGCTTTAAGAAAAATGTGTAGTCAAAAATAAAATGAAAATATTTTCAGTTCAGTTCAGTCAACTCAGTCATGTTTGACTTTAGTACTATATGTATAATAAAGCACTAGAAAGCACTGGAAGAAAATAACTAGAACAGTTAAAGTTTGGTGACAGATTTGCAACTTTCTTTTACCCATAATAAAATAGGACTACTCTGGGGCCTCAGTGGTATTCTGTGGCCCATCACAACATCAATAATCTTATACAAAGAGCCAATGATTTAAAAAAAGTCTAGCTTTTTATTGTACAGTATTAGCATTGATTCAAATAAATAGGTACTTAATTTTCAGCACAAGGTACACAAAATTGTGAACTCAATGTTACAGAAAGTGTTTTTCCAGTGAAGAATTATTTAGGGCAATAGTGGATTTCCTGGAAGAAAATATTTGTAGAAGCTGAATAACTCTAAGAAGGTTTGTAAGGTCTGTTTTTTCATTCCATCCCCAAAGAATGGCAATGCCAAAGAATGCTCGAACTACCACACAATTGCACTCATCTCACATGCTAGCAAAGTAAAGCTCAAAATTCTCCAAGTAAGACTTAAACAGTGCCGTGAACTGTTGAACTTCCAGATGTTCAAGCTGGATTTAGAAAAGGCAGAACCAGAGATCAAATTGCCAACATCTCCTGGATCACTGAAAAAGCAAAAGAGTTCCAGAAAAACATCTACTTCTGCTTTATTGACTATACCAAAGCCTTTGACTGTGTGGATCACAACCAACTGTGGAAAATTCTTCAAAAGAAGGGCATAACAGACCACCTGACCTGTCTTCTGAGAAGTCTGTATGCAGATCAAGAAGCAACAGTTAGAACTGGACATTGAACAACAGACTGGATCCAAATCGGGAAAGGAACACATCAAGGCTGTATATTGCCACCCTGCTTATTTAACTTACATGCAGAGTACATCATGAGAAACGCTGGGCTGGAGGAAGCATGAGCTGGAATCAAGATTGCCAGGAGAAATATCAATAACCTCTGATATGCAGATGACACCACTGTTATGGCAGAAAGTGAAGAACTAAAGAGCCTCTTGATGAAAGTGAAAGAGGAGAGTGAAAAAGTTGGCTTAAAACTCAACATGCAGAAAACTAAGATCATGGCATCTGGTCCCATCACTTCATGGCAAATAGATGGGCAAACAATGGAAACAGTGGCTGACTTTGTTTTGAGGGGCTCCTCTCCCAAATCACTGCAGATGGTGACTGCAGCCATGAAATTAAAAGATGCTTGCTCCTTGGAAGAAAAGTTATGACCAACCTGGACAGCATATTTAAAAGCAGAGAAATTACTTTGCCAACAAACCTTCATCTAGGCAAAGATGTGGTTTTTCCAGTAGTCATGTATGGATGTGAGAGTTGGACTATAAAGAAAGCTGAGTGCCGAAGAATTGATGCTTTTGAACTGTGGTGTTGGAGAAGACTCTTGAGAGTCCCTTGGACAGCAAGGAGATCCAACCAGTCCATCCTAAAGGAAATCAGTCCTGAATATTCATTGGAAGGACTGATGCTGATGCTGAAGCTCCAATACTTTCGCCACCTGATGTAAAGAACTGACTCAGTAGAAAAGACCCTGATGCTGGGAAAGATTGAAGGTGGGAGGAGAAGGGGATGACAGAGGATGAGGTGGTTGGATGGCATCACCGACTCAATGGACATGAATTTGAGTAAGCTCCGGGAGTTGGTGATGGACTGGGAGGCCTGGCGTGCTGCAGTTCATGGGGTCGCAAAGCATCAGACATGACCGGGCAACTGAACTGAACAGTAGTTTCACATAATTAATTTCACTCAAATTTCATAATTTTTGCCATCATTACCTATTGTTTCCTGACTATATTCTTCAAATTGGCTGGTTAAGTTTTTAATTCATCCTAAGAAATTATATCTATGAAATAATAGTTTGGTTATACTAACAATCTTTCTGGTATAAATTTACATAAACAATTAACTACTGAAATTGTAGAAATATTCACTCTACCAGTTTCCACTCCCAGTAATGTCAAACTATGTAACTTTTTCGTTTGTTCTGACAAAAGACAAAAATCAGGCAAAATACCTTTTAAAATTTTATCTTGAAGGTACTGTAAAGCCAATAAGATAATGAAGACTTCCTGGTCCACAGTGCAGGAGAGGGAGATGGTCAGAGGTGAAACTGAAGTTTAGAGCTCCATTTCCCTTGGTATAATTTTCTAATTTTGGAATAAGCAACTGAGAGGCGAAGTGAAACTTTGACATTTTCATGAGGCTCTAAGAAGAATATTTCAGTCCAGAGCCCTGCAAGGTGATGAACAGACACAGTGAATACTCCTGTTTTGGGATGAGACCACAAAGGGATATATCCTAAGGAATAGGGTAAGCCAGAATAGACAAATTCTTGTAGCTCAGCCTTGAATTATCTTAATCCTTGAAATAGAATTAAAGTAATACCAATTTACTAGTCTTCGGTATCCAAGAATGCCTGAGCACTCAGATCTTGCTGAAGCTTTCAAATGCCTTTCTACATAGTGTAATGTATCTCAGGCACTATATTATTCCTATAAACAATTCAAAGCTATGATTTCTAGCACATAATTTAAAAACGGCTCCATGATGAGCAAGAGAATATGCGAAAAATCCAGCAGAAACTACAACAGTAGAAATTAATCTGTAGGAGCTTCAGAAATAGGTATAACCAAATAAAAGCTTTGAAATAAATCTGCTTCTCATGTTCAAGAAGATAAAAGACAGATTAAGAAGTTTGGCAGAGAAAGAAAAACTCAATGAAATCTTTAAACCTGAAAATAAGAACTGAAATTAGGAATCAGTAGATGGGTCTAATAGTAGAACATACACAATCTAAGAGAGATTAATAACTTGGAATATCCTCAATAAGCCCAGTAAAAATGAAATGGTAAAAACAGAAAAGATGATAATAGATATAGAAGATACAGTGAGAAGATATAACATTTTAATAAAGTCCTAAAAATGGAGGAGAAAAATAATAGACCTGAAGTACAAAGAAAAGAGAGGTATGATCAGACTGAAGTGATTTTTGAAGTGACAGTAGGTGAGAATTTTCTAAAACCAGACAAAGACATCAAGCTATCTACTCAAGAATCACTACAAATCCCAGGAAGAATAACTGAAAAAGAAATCCACACTGAGGCACTAAATAATAAAATGCTAAAACCCCAAAATGGAAAAAAAATTAAAAGTTAGTTATAGAAACTAATACGATTACAAGAGTGATAATCAGACACATAGCTGACTGCTCAACAGAAACAATGAATATCACCTAAGAATGGAATATTATCTTTATAAAGTGTTATAAAAACTTTAATAAAAATTTATTTTAATTGGAGGCTAATTACTTTATAATATTGTAGTGGTTTTTGCCACACATTGACATGAATCAGCCATGGGTTTACATGTGTTCCCCACCCTGAACACCCCCTCCCACTCCCTCCCCATTCCATCCCTCTGGGTCATCCCAGTGGACCAGCCCTGAGCACCCAGTATCATGCATCAAACTGGACTAGCGATCTGTTTCACATATGATAATATACATGTTTCACTGCTATTCTCTCAGATCATCCCACACTCGCCTTCTCCCACAGAATCCAAAAGACTGCTCTACACATCTGTGTCTCTTTTGCTGTCTCAGATATAGGGTTATCGTTACCATTTTTCTAAATTCCATATATATGCATTAGTATACTGAATTGGTGTTTTTCTTTCTGCCTTACTTCACTCTGTATAATAGGCTCCAGTTTCATCCACCTCATTAGAACTGATTCAAATGTATTCTTTTTAATGACTGAGTCATATTCCATTGTATATATGTACCACAGCTTTCTTAACCATTCGTCTGCTGATAGACATCTAGGTTGCTTTCATGTCCTGGCTATTATAAACAGTGCTGTAATGAACATTGGGGTACACATGTCTCTTTCAATTCTGGTTTCCTCGGTGTGTATGCCCAGCAGTGGGATTGCTGGGTCATATGGCAGTTATATTTCCAGGTTTTAAGGAATCTCCATACTGTTCTCCATAGTGGCTGTACTAGTTTGCATTCCCACCAACAGTGCAAGAGGGTTCCCTTTTCTCCGCACCCTCTCCAGCATTTATTGTTTGTAGATTTTTGGATAGCAGCCATTCTGACTGGCGAGAAATGGTACCTAACTGTGGTTTTGATTTGCATTTCTCTGATGATGAATGATGTTGAGCATCTTTTCATGTGTTAGCCATCTGTATGTCCTCTTTGGAGAAATGTCTGTTTAGTTCTTTGGCCCATTTTTTGATTGGGTCATTTATTTTTCTAGAATTGAGCTGCAAGAGTTGCTTGTATATTTTTGAGATTAATTCTTTGTCAGTTGCTTCGTTTGCTATTATTTTCTCCCATTCTGAAGGCTGTCTTTTCACTTTGCTTATAGTTTCCTTCATTGTATAAAAGCTTTTAAGTTTCATTAGGTCCCATTTGTTTATTTTTGCTTTTATTTCCATTAGTCTGGGAGGTGGATCATAGAGGATCCTGCTGTGATTTATGTCGGAGAGTGTTTTGCCTATGTTTTCCTCTAGGAGTTTTATAGTTTCTGAGCTTACATTTAGATCTCTAATCCATTTTGAGTTTATTTTTGTGTATGGTGTTAGAAAGTGTTCTAGTTTCATTCTTTTACAAGTGGTTGACCAGTTTTCCTAGCACCACTTGTTAAAGAGGTTGTCTTTTTTCCATTGTATATTTTTGCCTCCTTTGTCAAAGATAAGGTGTCCATAGGTGCATGGACTTATCTCTGGGCTTTCTATTTTGTTCCATTGATCTATATTTCTGTCTTTGTGCCAGTACCATAGTGTCTTGATGACGGTAGCTTTGTAGTATAGTCTGAAGTCAGGCAGGTTGATTCCTCCAGTTCCATTCTTCTTTCTCAAGATTGCTTCGGCTATTTGGGGTTTTTTGTATTTCCATACAAATTGTGAAAGTATTTGTTCTAGTTCTATGAAAAATACCATTGGTAGCTTGATAGGGATTGCATTGAATCTATAGATTGCCTTGGGTAGTATACTCATTTTCACTGTATTGATTCTTCCAGCCCACGAACATGGTATATTTCTCTATCCATTTGTGTCCTCTTTGATTTCTTTCATCAGTGTCTTATAGTTTTCTATATATAGGTCTTTTGTTTCTTTAGGTAGATATAGTCCTAAGTATTTTATTCTTTTCATTGCAATGGTGAATGGTATTGTTTCCTTAATTTCTCTGTTTTCTCATTGTTAGTGTATAAGAATGCAAGGGATTTTTGTGTGTTAATTTTATATCCTGCAACTTTACTATATTAATTGATTAGCTCTAGTAATTTTCTGGTAGAGTCTTTAGGGTTTTCTATGTAGAGGATCATGTCATCTGCAAACAGTGAGAGTTTTACTTCTTCTTTTCCTATCTGGATTCCTTTTATTTCTTTTTCTGCACTGATTGCTGTGGACAAAATTTCCAAAACTATGTTGAATAGTAGTGGAGAGAGTGGGCACCCTTGTCTTGTTCCTGACTTTAGGGGAAATGCTTTCAATTTTTCACCATTGAGGGTAATGTTTGCTGTGGGTTTGTCATATATAGCTTTTATTATGTTGAGGTATGTTCCTTCTACTCCTGCTTTCTGGAGGGTTTTTTTTTTAATCATAAATGGATCTTGAATTTTGTCAAAGGCTTTCTCTGCATCTATTGAGATAATCATATGGTTTTTATCTTTCAATTTGTTAATGTGGTGTATTATGTTGATTGATTTGCAGATATTAAAGAATCCTTGCATCCCTGGGATAAAGCCCACTTGGTCATGGTGTATGATCTTTTTAATATGTTGTTGGATTCTGTTTGCTAGAATTTTGTTAAGGATTTTTGCATCTATGTTCATCAATGATATTGGCATGTAGTTTTCTTTCTTTGTGGCATCTTTGTCTGATTTTGGTATTGGGGTGATGGTGGCCTCATAGAATGAGTTTGGAAGTTTATCTTCCTCTGCAATTTTTTGGAAGAGTTTGAGTAAGATAGGTGTTAGCTCTTCTCTAAATTTTTGGTAGAATTCAGCTGTGAAGCTGTCTGGTCATGGGCTTTTGTTTGCTGGAAGATTTCTGATTACAGTTTTGATTTCCGTGCTTGTGATGGGTCTGTTAAGATTTTCTATTTCTTCCTGGTTCAGTTTTGGAAGGTTATACTTTTCTAAGAATTTGTCCATTTCTTCCAAGTTGTCCATTTTATTGGCATATAGTTGCTGATAGTAGTCTCTTAGGATCCTTTGCATTTCTGTGTTGTCTGTTGTGATTTCTCCATTTTCATTTCTAATTTTGTTGATTTGATTCTTCTCCCTTTGTTTCTTGATGAGTCTGGCTAATGGTTTGTCAATTTTATTTATCTTCTCAAAGAACCAGCTTTTAGCTTTGTTGATTTTTGCTGTGGTCTCTTTTGTTTCTTTTACATATTTTTCTGCCCTAATTTTTAAGATTTCTTTCCTTCTACTAACCCTGGGGATCTTCATTTCTTCCTTCTCTAGTTGCTTTAGGTGTAGAGTTAGGTTATTTACTTGGCTTTTTTCTTGTTTCTTGAGGTAAGCCCGTATTGCTATGAACCTTCCCCTTAGCACTGCTTTTACAGTGTCCCATAGGTTTCAGGTTGCTTTGTTTTCATTTTCATTCGTTTCTGTGCATATTTTTATTTCTTTTTTTATTTCTTCTATGATTTGTTGGTTATTCAGAAGCATGTTGTCTAGCCTCCATATGTTGGAATTTTTAATAGTTTTTTCCCCCATAATTGACATCTAATCTTACTGCATTGTGGTCAGAAAAGATGATTGGAATGATTTCAATTTTTTTGAAATTGCCAAGGCTAGATTTATGGTCCAGGATGTGATCTGTCTTGGAGCAGGTTCCATGTGCTTGAGAAAAAAGTGAAATTCATTGTTTTGGGCTGAAATGTCCTGTAGATAACAATTAGGTCTAACTAGTCCATTGTGTCATTTAAAGTTTGTGTTTCCTTGTTAATTTTCTGTTTAGTTGATCTATCCATAGGTGTAAGTGGGGTATTAAAGTCTCCCACTATTATTGTGTTATTATTAATTTCCCCTTTCATACTTGTTAGCATTTGTCTTACATATTGTGGTGCTCCTATGTTGGGTGCATATATAATTATAATTGTTATATCTTCTTCTTGGATCGATCCTTTGAGCACTATGTAATGTTCTTCTTTGTCTCTTTTCACAGCCTTTATTTCAAAGGCTAGTTTGTTGGATATAAGTATTGCTACTCTTGCTTTTTTTTGGTCTCCATTTGCATAAAATATCTTTTTCCAGCCCTTCACTTTCAGTCTGTAACTTGTTTTGAGGTAGGTCTCTTGTAGACAGCATATATAGTGGTCTTGTTTTTGTATCTATTCAGCCAGTCTTTGTCTTTTGGTTGGGGCATTCAACCCATTTACATTTAAGGTAATTATTGATAAGTATGATCCTGGTGCCATTTACTTTGTTGTTTTGGGTTTGAGTTTATACACCCTTTGTGTGTTTCCTGTCTAGAGAAGATCCTTTAGCATTTGTTGAAGAGCTGGTTTGGTGGTGCTGAATTCTCTCAGCTTTTGCTTGTCTGTAAAGCTGTTGATTTCTCCTTCACATTTGAATGAGATCCTTGCTGGGTACAGTAATCTGGGTTGTAGGTTTTTCTCTTTCATCACTTTAAGTATGTCCTGCCATTCCCTTCTGGCCTGAAGAGTTACTATTGAAAGTTAGCTGTTATCCTTATGGGAATCCTGTTGTGTGTTATTTGTTGTTTTTCCCTTGCTGCTTTTAATATTTGTTCTTTGTGTTTGATCTTTGTTAATTTGATTAATATGTGTCTCAGGCTGTTTGCCTTACATTTATCCTGTTGGGGACTCTCTGGGTTTCTTGGACTTGGGTGGCTATTTCCTTCCCAATTTTAGGGAAGTTTTCAACTATTATCTCCTTGAGTATTTTCTCATGGCCTTTCTTTTTGTCTTCTTCTTCTGAAACTCCTATGATTTGAATGTTGGGGCATTTCACCTTGCCCCAGAGGTCCCTGAGGATGTCCTCATTTCAATTCTTTTCTCTTTTTTCCTCCCTGCTTCATTTATTTCTACCATTCTATCTTCTACCTCACTTATCCTATCTTCTGCCTCAGTTATTCTACTGTTGGTTCCCTCCAGAGTGTTTTTGATCTCAGTTATTGCATTATTCATTATTAATTGACTCTCTTTTATTTCTTCTAGGTCCTTGTTAAACATTTCTTGCATCTTCTCAATCCTTGTCTCCAGGCTATTTATCTGTAACTCCATTTTGTTTTCAAGATTTTGGATCATTTTTACTGTCATTATTCTGAAGTCTTTTTCAGGTAGACTCCCTATCTCCTCCTCTTTTGTTTGGTTTTGTGGGCATTTATCATGTTCCTTTACCTGCTGAGTATTTCTCTGCCTTTTATCTTGTTTAGATTGCTGTGTTTGGGGTGGCCTTTCTGTATTCTGGCAGTTTGTGGTTCCTCTTTATTGTGGAGGTTCCTCCCTGTGGGTGGGGTTGGATGAGTGGCTTGACAAGGTTTCCTGGTTAGGGAAGCTTGTGTCAGTGTTCTGGTGGGTGGAGCTGGATTTCTTCTCTCTGGAGTGCAATGAAGTGTCCAGTAGTGAGTTTTCAGATGTCTATGGGTTTGGTGTGACTTTGGGGAGCCTGTGTATTGAAGTCAGAGCTATGTTCCCACGTTGCTGGAGAATTTGCGTGGTATGTCTTGCTCTGGAACTTGTTGGCTCTTGGGTGGTGCTTGGTTTTGGTGTAAGTATGGAGGCTTTTTGGATGATCTCTTATCAATTAATGTTCCCTGGAGTCAGGAGTTCTCTGGTGTTCTCAGGTTTTGGGCATAAGCCTCCTGCCTCTGGTTTTCAGTCTTATTCTTACAGTAGCCTCAAGACTTCTCCATCCACACAGCACTGATGATAAAACTTGTAGGTTAATGGTGAAAAGATTCTCCACAGTGAGGGACACCCAGAGGTTCGCAGAGCTACACAGAGAAGAGAAGAGGGAGGAGGGAGATAGAGGAGGCCAGGAGGAGAAGAGGGGGAATCGAAAGGGGAGAAAGCCATCTAGCCAGTAAACAATTCCCTATGTGCTCTCCACAGTCTGGAACCCTCAGAGAGGTTCACAGAGTTACATAGAGAAGAGAAGAGGGAGGAAGGAGATAGAGGTGAGCAGGAGGAGGAAAGGAGGTATCAAAAGGAGAGAGATAGACCTAGGCATTACTCTGTTCCCTAAGTGTTCTCCACATCCCAGAACACACACACAGATACACAGAGTTGGGTAGAGAAGAGAAGGGGGAGGGAGGAGATAGAGGTGACCTGGGGGAGAAAAAGGAGAGTCTAAAGGGGGAGAGAGTAATCAAGCCAGCAATCACACTCCTAAGTAAAAATGGGTACTGAATATTGGATTCTTAAATGTACAAAATTGATAACAAATATCATAAAGCAAAGATTAAAAATCTAGAGTAGAGGTTAGACTCTCAAAAATACAATGTTAAAAAAAAAAAAACAAAATCACAAAAAGTATAAGAAATATATATGAAGTTTGCTTTAAAAATAGGGTCTTTTTTTTTTTTTTTTGCAAGGTAATAGTAGGTTTTAAAAATGAAACTTAAAGGAGTAACAGAGGACTGTAAAAAAAAGAAAAAACATTTTAAAAAATGATAATAGTAAAAATATATCTAAGAATTTCTTTGGAGCTGTTGCGGGCAGTATGGGGTCAGTTCAGTTTCAGATAGTTCCTTGTTCTAGCTTATACTTCTTCTCAAGGTCTATAGGCCCCTTCCAATGTATCTGGTGTTAACTATAGGGATTTTAATCTGTTGCACCTGTTACTTTCAAACTGGTTCCCTCTGTTTAAATAATAAACAGGGTTCTTCTGTTTGCAGGTCTCTCCAGTGTCTAATTTCCACCCTGAAACAAGGGGGCAAAGGTGGTCTCTTGTTAAGGCTCACTTGTTCAGTCGTGCTGTGGGGAGGAAATAAAACTGCAAACAAATATCACTGGCATGCCTGGGGAGTGCCCACAGTGTCTGGGCCACACTGGGTTTGCCCCCACTCACGGCATGTGTGCTTTCCCAGCCTACACTGCTCAGGCAGGTTGCTCTGCAGGGAGCAGGCCCTGGGTTGTGTGCACTTCCCAGGTCTAAGCCACTCAGGTTCAGGTTCTCAGGTACTACACAAAGGCACAGACTCAGTTGGGCCTGCATTTTGTGCTCTCCCCCAGTCTGAGCAGCTCAGGTGACCAGGTGCTTGGCCAGTGCACTCTCCATAGGTGGCGAGTGTGTCTTATCACCTCCCCATCCCAGACACTCAGATTCCTGGGTTGCAGCAGGCACGCCCATCTCCAATGTGCCATGTGTCTCTTCTGGGGAATTGATCTCTGGCTGCAACCCTCCCAGCGGATGTCAACCGTCTCCTTTCGAAGACAATGGGCTGCTTTTCTGGGTGCCAGATGTCCTCTGCCAGCATTCAGAAGTTGTTTTGTGGAATTTGCTCAGTGTTCAAATGTTCTTTCAATGAATTTGTGGGGGAGAAAGTGGTCTCCCTGTCCTATTCCTCCGCCATCTTAGGACCACCCCATAACAACTTCCAACCTCATATCTTCTGAAATTGATAGTGAAAAAATCTTTTCAGATTGACAAAATAATTTCCCAGAAACAGACACACTAAAATAAATATTAAAGGATGTTCTTCAGGTAGAATGAAAAAGATCTCAGATGGAAACTTAGTAATGTAAGAAGTCATTAAAAGCAATGCAAAGCCTAAGTATTAGGGAGCCTGGCTCCATGTTTTGATGTTTGAACGCTAAAAGCTTTAAACTACCCCTTCTCCCTCTTGACTTCCTGCTCCATATCTGAACAGGTTAAGAAAAAAGTCTGGATATTCCCTCCTTTGGTACCAGTGTAAGATTTGAATGATTTAGGCCCTTACTTACACACAAACCCTGATGTTAATCCACCCTCTAACCACCATAAAAACTCCAAGCTAGTCCACCTTACCTGCCTTCTGCAAAACTTGTATGCAGGTCAAGAAGCAACAGTTAGAACTGGATATGGAACAACAGAATGGTTCAAAATTGGGAAAGGAGTATGTCAAGGCTGTATATTGTCACCCTGCTTATTTAACTTATATGCAGAGTACATCCTGCGAAATGCCAGGCTGGATGAAGCACAAGCTGGAATCAAGATTGCTGGGAGAAATATCAATAACCTCGGATATGCAGATGACATCACACTTATGGCAGAAAGCAAAGAGGAACTAAATAGCCTCTAGATGAAGGTGAAAGAGGAGAGTGAAAAGCCTGGCTTAAAATTCAATACTGAAAAAACTAAGATCATGGCATCTGGTCCCATCACTTCATGGCAAATAGATGGGCAAACAATGGAAACAGCGAGAGACTTCATTTTCTTGGGTTCCTAAATCACTGGAGATGGTGACTGCAGCCATGAAATTAAAAGACGCTTGTTCCTTGAAAGATAAGATATGACCAACCTAGACAGCATATTAAAAAGCAGAGGTATTACTTTGCCATCAAAGGTCAATATAGTCAGAGCTATGGTTTTCCGAGTAGTCATGTATGGATATGAGAGTTGGACTATAAAGAAAGCTGAGTGCCGAAGAATTGATGCTTTTGAGCTGCGGTGTTGGAGAAGACTCTTGAGAGTCCCTTGGACTGCAAGGAGATCCAACCAGTCCATCCTAAAGGAAATCAGTCCTGAATATTCATTGGAAGGACTGATGCTGAAGCTGAAGCTCCAATAATTTGGCCACCTGATGTGAAGAACCAACTTATTAGCAAAGACCCTGATGCTGGGAAAGATTGAACACAGGAGGAGAAGGGGATGGCAGAGGATGAGATGGTTGGATGGCATCACCAACTCAATGGACATGAGTTTGAGCAAGTTCAAGGACATGGTGAAGGACAGGAAAGCCTGGAGTGCTGCAGCCCACAGAGTTGTAAAGAGTCAGACACGACTGAGCTACTGAACAACAATAACAAGTGTCATTTTCCTATTCTCCCAAGTTTTTGAGACCATCTTAGGAGATCTGCCCTCCTCTCCTTAGTCAGCTTCATTATACAAGTAATAAACATTTTCATACCCTGTTTAAATGTGTGTGGCATCATCAGTGTTGAAAACTAAAGAAATTTTTGGCTGAGTGGTTATTCTATTTTTGAAAACTGACTGTAATAGCTAAATAAATGAGTAAAAAAGATTATTGGCTATGTAAGAGAGTCATAATAGGGTTTTGTTTGGCTTGTAATATACACATAAATAAGATACATACCAAATAATAACATTTATACTTAAAAGGAAGATACATAAAATTAAATCAATCTATGTAAAATGAGGGTGAATGAAATTATTTAATGTCTTTGATCTACTTGCATTTTCTGGGTAGAGTCTGAAAGAACCAATTGATAACTAGGTTTTCATAAGCCAAGAATACATGCTATAGTAAGTAAGCCAACCACTTAATAGTAAGGGTGTATAACTTTGCGGGAAATAGAAGGAAAATAGAATAATAAAGATTTATCAATATAAATAAAGTTGAGAATGAAGAGGAAAGAACAAAGCAGACAGGATAGAAAGCTCATAATAGAATGGTAGATTTAAATTGAAATATCAATAGGTATACTAAACATAAAGAGCCTAATATTAAAAAATAAACGTTATCAGATTGCATTAATAACTATATTCTTTTTGAGAGAATATCTAAAATCTACTGACATAAAAGATTGCAAGTTAAAAAAAATTCCATTAAATAAAAGTTTGTATAACCATAATATCAGAAAACAGAGCTTAAGGAAAAAGTAAGAGTATTTTACGGAAAATTCTGTATGTTTGTGTATTTAATAACGTAGCTTTGTGGGAGGAGAAGGGGACAACAGAGGATGAGATGGTTGGATGGCATCACCCACTTGATGGCCATTAGTTTGAGTAAGCTCCTGGAGTTGGCAATGGACAGGGAAGCCTGGTGTGCTGCAGTCCATGAGGTCGCAAAGAGTCAGACACTATTGAGCAACTGAACTGAACCGAACTGAACATAGCCTTCAAAGGCTATGTGAAACTGACAGCAAAAAGGGATAGATAAACACACAGTTATAGTGAAAGTTTATAATACACTTCTTTTTATAATAAAAGCAAACAGAAAATCAGTTCAGATAAAGTGGAAAGACATGAAGAGTAAATGATGTAATTAACATGTACAGAATAATACAGACAAAAATGGAATAATACACATTCTTTTTACATACACGGAATATTTCAAAAATTTATTGTATTATGAACCACAAAGTAAGGTTATACAAATTTCAAACAACTAAAGTCATGCAAAGTATATTCTAGGATCACAGTGCAATTATACTAGACATCAGTATCAGATATTTCACTGGACTATTCCTGTTAATTTAGAAATTAAGAAATATATGGTTAAGTAAATTAGGACTCAATGATGTGAATATATTGAAGATTATAAAATATTTTAACTGAAGATAATAAAATTACTAAGTATCAAAATACGTAGGATATGGTGCCATGCTTAAAGAAAATTTAAAGCTTTAAAAAGTATATATTCAAAAGGAAAAAAAGCTAAAAGTGAGTTATGCATCTATCTTTAAAAAGTTAAAAAACAATAAAATAAAATCCAAAAAAAAAAGAATGAAGGAAGAAATAAAGGTAACAGCAGAAAATGATATAAAAAATAAATAACAGAGAAGATCAACAAAATCCAGATATTGTTTCTTTTAGGATATTAGTAAAATTTTTAAAAATTTATGTTGATATTAATGAAAGAAAAAGAAAAAGGCATGAAAAAAATCAGTATCAGCAACAAAAAGGGGACATCATTATGATCAGAATGGATTATATAGACCTGAAAAAGTTTATAGTAAGTAATATGGACAACTTTTTGCCAATTTTGAAAATGTTGAAGTAATGGAAATTTCTAACAATACAAGTTTCCAAAATTAACACAAGAAGCAGTAAAAAAACCTTGAACGGCCCTATTTTCTTTAATATAATTTCTTATTTTTAATAGTGAATTCAACCAAACAATAAGCAAATCCAATACAATCCTAGAAATAAATCCAAGTTCTTCCAGAGAATAGAAAAAAAGGAATACTCCATATCTTCTTTTACAAAACAGAATACTTTGATAATAAAACTTGACAAGGATATTAAGATAAAAGGAAAATTACAGGTAATTATATTCATATCCATAGATGTAAAAATGTTAAACTTAGCAAACTGAAACCAGTAATATATATTTACTAGTTTATATAGAATTTAAGATTGATATAATATTAAAACAGTGATTAGTATTATTCATTACATTTGCATAAAAAAGAAAAAATAATATGGTCTATATAAATGGAGACAAAGCATTTGATAAAATTCAGCAACCATTCATATATAATTAAAAACCTTTAGCAAACTAAGACAAGAAGGGAACCTCCATAATTCAATACAAGGCATGTATAAAAACAAACAAACAAAAACAAATGGAAAAACAACAACAAAAAACCCTATACCAAAAAGTCATGTTTAACAGTAAAATGCTAGAAAGCTTTTACTCTGAAATCTGGAATAGAAAAAGAATGAAAGCAGTCACTAATTTATCCTACACTGTACTGGAAATACAGTGTAGCAATGCAAGAAGAAGAAATATAAGGAACAAGGAATAAAAAGGAAATAAAATCATCACTCACACAAAAATATGCACACATAAAAAATGAAAAAAAATGTACAGATAAATTTTAAAATGTGTATGTGAGTTAGGGAATTGCTGAGCACAACGAGTATATAACCTTTTTTAAAAAATACATTTCTTTATATCAGCAACAAACATTAAAAAAACAAAACAAACTTTTAATTAGCATATAAATTACACATGTGTTAGTTGCTCAGTCCTATCCAGCTCTTTGAAGCCACATGGACCGCAGCCCACCAGGCTCCTCTGTCCATGGGATTTCCCAGGCAAGAATACTGCAGTGGATTGCCATCCCCTTCTCTAGGGGATCTTCCTGACCCAGGGATGGAATCCAGGTCTCCTGCATTGTAGGTAGACTCTTTACCATCTGAACCACCAGAGAAGCCCTTATAAATTATATATTTATATGTAAATATATTTACATTTAATAAAATATGTCAAATTCCTAGTAATAAAGTTAACTAAAAAAATATGAGCAAGATCTTTACAAAAAAGTATATATAAAATAAAGACATAATGTATTATGGAGAGAAATTAAAGATCTAAATAAATGGAGAATATATTATATTCATGGGCTGGACAACTCTATATTATACATTATATCATTTTTCTCAGCCTGATGTATAGGTTCAATGCAACCCAAGCCAAAATAGTTATGTTAGTGTTTGTGGTGGCTTGAAACTAACCATTTTGGAAATATTTAACCTATAGAAATTGACAAATACTAACAAATCAGAGTTTTTTTCCCCCCTAGAGAACCCATTAGCCCTCACACTACTGAGCTTCCTCTAAAATGGATACAGAAAGGAACAACAACAACAAAGAACTGACCAATTAAGATAGATTTGAAGAATAAGAACAAAGTGGGAAGACATGCTTTATCAGGTATCATGACTTATTTTAAAGCAACAAGAATTAAGGCAATATAGTAATAGTACTGGCAAAGAATAGACAAATAGAACAATGGAATAGAATAGAGATCTCAGCCACAGACCTCTGCATATTAGGGCATAATTTATGAAAAGATGGTACTACAGAGCTGTGAAGAAAGAATAGTGTTTTCCATAAATGGTGATGTAAATAGAAAATTGCACCCTATCTAATAGCTTATTCAAAAATTAAGTTCCAGGTAGATTATAGGTTTAAATATATCAGACTAAACAACAAAGTTGCTGGAAAATAATATAGGAATATATTTTCATGACCTTAAGATAGGAAATACCTTTTCTTTCTGCTTCATATAATCTTGTATTTTTAGAACCACATTCATATTTTCACATTTAATCATATGCGATAAAACATCTTACATGATGCCACTTCCGAGTTTATACCTCCAGCCCAGATTTTCACCCAACTCCGGACCTATTCTTTTTTTTCCCTGTATTTGATTCCTTGCTTTATTGTTATTGGTTACTAAATACTTTTTTAAAAATTTTATTTATTAATTGAAGGATTATTGCTTTACACAATTTTGTTGTTTTCTGTCAAACCTCAACATGAATCAGCCACAGGTATACATATATCCCCTCCCTTTTGAAGCTCCCTCCCATCTCCCTCCCCATCCCACCCCTCCAGGTTGATATAAAGCCCTTGTTCGAGTTTCCTGAGACATACAGCAAATTCCCGTTGGCTGTCTATTTTATATATGGTAATATAAGTTTCCATGTTACTCTTCCCATACATCTCACCCTCTCCTCACATTAGACTTATGGATATGGAGAGAGGAAATACTTCTTTAAAAAAAGCACTTATTTTAAGCAATAAAAAATGATTATATTAAAATTGAGAACTCCTAATTAAGTGATAACCAACTTGTATCTTAGCAACAAGAGCAGTAGCTAGAATATATAGAGAAAATCAATATGAAAAAGCAAAATGACCAGATAGAAAAGGGCAAGAAATTTGAACAGATACTTTATAGAAGAGGATATCCAAATGTCCAAAAACATATTGGAAGGTGTTCATTTTCATTAAAATCAGGACCATGCAACTAAACATGATATCACAATACATATCACCAGAATGACTGAAATTTAAAATGACTGACAAGTATAAATTAGGATTTGTAGCAATCATATAACAGAAATTGGTAAAACTGTGAAAGTAGTTTACATCATCACCAGTTTCAACATCTTGTAAAGCTGAATTAATCAACAATTCTATTCTTTCACTATATATCCTACAGAAATTTGTGCATATACATCCCAAGAGACATGTACAAGAATGTTCAAATTAGTATCAATCTTAATAGTTGAAAATTGGAAGATGTATAAATATCAACAACAGAATAAATAATGGCATATTCAGCAATATAATACTATGCAGCAATGAAAATGCAGAAACTAGAGCTACATCAAACTTCATGGATGAATCTCATAAGCAAAAACTAAAACAGCCAGGCACGAATAATACATAATACACAGTTCCATTCACAAATAATTTAAATCATCATCAAAACTAACTTGATGGTATTGAGGAGTGCATCCTAATACAGAAAAACTAAGGAAGAGCACAGAACCTGGTATGGCAACAGTCAAGATAGTGGTTCTTTGTGGGGCAGCAGAGGGTAGAGACGGGTAGGCAAATGCAGAGTTTATGGTAATGCCAATTTTTTTTTTTCTTGATTTGGCGGTAGTTACATGGGTGTTTGTTTTCTGAAAAATCATTAAACTCCCCATCTTGTTTTATGTACTTTTTGTATATATGTTTTATTTCCCAGTTTTAAAAAGGTTAAGAAATATTCATCTCTGTATCATCTAAAACCATCTAATGTGTCATATGAATCCTATTCGTTGAAAGCAGCCAACATCTTTTACTTGACTCACTCCTTTTTATGTATTTATTTTCCATGACTGTAATTACTTCTCATATTATAGAAGGTACATAATAAATATTGAAATAAACATACATCTTTTAAAATTAAAAACTAGTCATTTATAAATCACTTAAAATCATCTCACATACCACCAGTGGTAATTTAGGAAGCCCTACAGCAGGGTTAGATTGCCTCTGCTTTAATTTATCTGTTCCCCCAAACTTATTCTTATCAAGGACCAGACTCATGAAGTGCTGCCACAAAGAATGAGCCTGTGCCTGTTGGTCCAGGGCTCTGGCCCCCCTGACTTAAGACTCACAGGGATAGACCATCCCCACTACCTCTAAAGCCTAGGTCTAACTCTGGTCCAAAGATCTCAGCCAAATCTTTAATCTATTCTCAAAGCTAGATAGGAAATACTAGGGGGGTTACTAGGGGAGATCACAAAGATAAACCCATCAGGCAGGAGGAAATGATATAAGTCATTGTCTTTGAAAGTTGATTAGCATTATTTTCAGTTTGTTTCTCATAACAAAAACCAAAACAAAACACATTTCTAGATTTGGGGTAGTTCCAGATAGCACTGCATAAGAATCCTTTGGAAATTCCAAGTTATTTGGAGAAACCTTGAAAAATTTACTTAGGTCAAGTTATTGTAATAACACAGATGCTTATATTTACCCTCTATCTCAATGGTCTCTGCTTGCTTTGTGTCTTAAAATCGCCATCTAAACCAATTTGCTCAAATTTCAAGGTTGAGCCTTGATGTATTAATAGTTGCTTTACACGAGTTCTTGAAATGGATTAACATTTAGTAGATTTATTCTGCATGCTACCATTTGTCTCCTATCTCAGTAGGATCTTTTCCTAGTCACCAAAGATACAGCTTTTGGGGAGAGGCAAATAGTCATTCGGCAGCTGATTTTCCCTTTCCCTCTGTGTCTGCCCCTGTGCCTCTGCCTCTGTCTCATCCACAGACATACACACACAGATTATCATTTACAACTACAAAACTAACAGGATGCTATTTTCTTTAGCATACAAATCAGGAACCTAGAAAACATATGCACAAGCAACTTGAAAAGTGACCAACCTGATTGTGTCACTTACCTAGACAACAATTCCATATTTTTATGCTAACCTATAATTTACTAATTGACAAATACATATGTATTTGTACATATGTATATATGAATTTGTCATATGTATGTATGAATGCATACATACACTGTCATGCTTAATTAAAATATTGGCAATATTTCCCCCATTCCCCAGAAAGAGGCATTATTATTTTCCTTATTCTATAGGCAAGGGTTAGGGAATGTAAGTAATGTTCGAGGTAGTAGATGGTGTACAGCAAAGCCAAGACTGAAACCTGGTCTTCTGAGTGCCAACATCATGCTCTTTTCCAAAGTGTGTTCTTTTAAGACTTGGCACAATGTTGAATACATAATAGGCACACAGTAATTGGTTGAAAATTTAAAACTACTTAAACATTCACTTTGAAATAAGAACAAACAGAATCTATATAGGGCAGGCTGATTTGTGTAATTGACTAGCTCTAGAAAGTATGTATTACTGTCATAGTTTGGGTTCCCACTGAGCAGAGACAGAGACAAGGCCTTGGGTGAAGGAGATGAGTTCCGGAAGGAAGAGGGAGGAAACGGTGAGTGAGAGATGGGAAGGAAGAAAGACCAATGTCAAAGGCATGGCTGTGGAAGCTAGGGACTTGATTTGCCAGACCACATGAAAACTGTTCAGAATGCCTCAAAGATGGGAGGTTTAGGCATTCATAGATTTTTCGTCCTCTGGCTAGGAAGTGGCAACCCACTCTAGTATTCTTGCCTGGAAAATCCCATGGACAAAGGCCCTGGCAGGCGACAGTCCATGGGGGTCTCAAAGAGTTGGACACAACTGAAGTGACTTAGTACCCAGAACAAAACTGCATGTATGTTTTCAGTCGTGTCCAACTCTTTGTGACCCCATGGACAGTCACCTGCCAGGCTCCTCTGTCCATGGAATTCTCCAGGCAAGAATACTGGGGTGGGTCATCACTTCTGTCTCCAAAATCTCTGTATATTCAACAAACTCCACTCCTCACTCTAAAATTTTAAGACCTCTGTGATCTTACCCTAAATGAACTTCCAACCAATTACAACCACATCAAGAATCCTAGAATCCAATGAAACAGAACTCATCACTCTTCTGTTAAAAATTCCAATTCTGTTTCCTTTCCTTCTTCACCCGTGTTCCTTCTAGTTCCTCTACTGAGCATGTTCACCTCACTTCCACACTCTTCTGGTGCTTTTATGGGAAGGTTTTAGGAGACAATTCACAAACTTCAAAATTAAGCAAAATGCAAATAATATGTTTGCATGTCTTGATAAGGAAAGTAACACAATAACTTAAAAGAACTTTCTTGCAGTGGTCAGAAATACATTTTACTCTGTTTTAATGTCAGAATGTTGGCAAAATGTCAAGTCTGTTCATAACAAAAGTTTCCCCTCCTTAAGACTCATTTCTCTTGCTTTTCCAGAGAAATAATTTTCAGAAGGAATTCTGAAATTCCCTCAGACACTCACCTTCTGCTCAGCCTTTCTATACTATTCCCCAGAAAACAATCAAGCTTTTTCTCTCTTTCCGAGGGACTAATAGGAGGTTGTTGCTTCTGTCTCCTTTCTTGTGTGAGAATTTCTACTCTTGATTTCCTCTCTGCCTTCCTCTTATCCAATCTCAGCCATCATTTGATTCTGTACAGAAAACACTGTCACACATCAGTAGCCATCTGTAGCAAACATTTTCAATTGTATTTCCCTACCTTGTTTTTTCTAGCCTACGTTCAAACAAATATATTGACATAATAACCTGATTAGATGTCAGAGGCATCCTCTAATGTAGTGTACATGTGTACACAAACACACTTTCTGTTTAGAACTTTTAAGCTACTAGCTACTTGTGGACTCACATTTTTACTTTTCATCTGCTCTCTTCAGATTAGCTAATTCATGACCTGTGAAACCACTCTGAGCAGGATTGCCAGAGGGACTCATCTCGATCTCATCACTGTGCTTCCAGACAAAAATCAGCCGGTTTGTGAAAGGGCCAAAGGTCCAGGATGTGGAAAAGGATTCACTGCAGCAATGTCTCCAAGGAAGGAGGAGGGAGATAATGCCACCTCAATTTTTTATTCTTTTGTTGATCTCCTTTTGGATCTGTCAAATGAGGTGTGGAGTTGAGCCTTCTCCTTCCTAGAGCTCAACAATCAAAGTGAAGATGCCACAAACAGCCCCAGGACAAAGGAGATAAAGCCCAATGGAGACAAGGTAAGGAGGAAGGCATGCAGTGCTTATGGAATCCATTACTGGATATGGCCCAATTGGGACAATGAACACAGTTTTATCACTACAAAATAGCAGCCTCCTTTTTCTAACTTCTGGGTGATGAAAGACTTCACAAGCCTAGATGTGTGTAAAATGAGTAAACAAGGCTGATTGCACTCATGTTGACTTGTTTTACACCTGTGTTTATGAGTTAGAAGAGGTGTGCTATAAACCACGAATCATGGGCTCTAATTATAATAAAACGTTGTCATCCATGTCTCCACAAAGTGAGGAGGGGTTGATAATACATTAGGGTGTGGCAGAAAACAGGAACTGGGGAGTCAGGCAATTCTAGATTTTAACCTTACTCTTGCTACCTAAGAGCTTAATAACCTTAGACAACTCTTTAAGCTTCAGTTTTCTCATTTAGAAAAAACAGAGGTAAGAGTGTTTATTTCACATGACAGACATGAGGTTGAAATGAAGTGACATAAATGCAAGTGCCTGGTTCAGTACAAGAACATGGTTTTGCTCACAAGCTATTTCTGCTCCTCTCTACACCTGCCCTCCATCGTCCTCCACATTGTACCATTTCTATGATGTGTAGGGGTGCAGGGTGGGTACCATCCTCCTCACAGGGATCTGGGAAGGACTAACAAGATAACAGAAGTATCCAGCACAGAGCTTGGCCCTGATCACTCAGTAAATATTTGTTCCTGTTCTCCTTCAACTCATGAGCTAATTTTGGCCAAGAACCTCTAGGCAAGTATGTAATTAAAGCCTTTAGAACTTGTCTATACATCCAGTTTCTTTTGTTGGAAAGCAGTATGTCATCTTGGAGGCTAGTCATTCACCCTCCTCATTTCATACCTGCACCAAAGAACTGATGCTTTTGAACTGTGGTGCTGGAGACGACTCTTGAGAGTCCCTTGGACTGCAAGATCATCAATCAATTCTAAAGGAAATCAAACCTGAATATTCATTGGAAGGACTGAGGCTGAAGCTGAAGCTCCAATACTTTGGCCACCTGATGCAAAGAGCGACTCATTAGAAAAGACCCTGATGCTGGGAAAGATTGAAGGAAGGAGAAGGTGGTGGCAGAGGATGAGATGGTTAGATAGCATCAATGACTCAATGGACATGAGTCTGAGCAAACTCCAGGAGATAGTGAAGGACAGGGAAGCCTGGCATGCTGCAGTCTACAGGGTTGCAAAGAGTCGGGCACAATTGAGCGACTGAACAACAAATTGAACAACATCTCATACCTAATAACTAACCCAGATTTAGAAAACTAAAAGTTGGTGATGATCCTTTAGTCACTTGATATGCAAAGTATGTTTGGTGGAACCACAGCATCAGCATCATTTGGGAAGTTGTTAGAAATGCAGACTCTTGGCCCCATCCCAAACCTGCTGAAACAGAATCTGCTTTTTCACAATATCCTTGAGTAGATGCACATTAAAGTCCGAGTTGCATCACTCTGGCCAAAACTCTATAACACCTAAAACTGTAAAACAACCCAAGTGCTTCTTATTCAACTGTAAAAGGAAAAAATTCATATGTTAGAACTGAGTAGACAAAACCTACTTTCCTGCTTTAATGTCTTTTTTGTATCAAGGGTAAATACTGCTGACACTAATGCATTATAGAACTGTTGGTAATTTAGGGGAGAAGGTGATGTGGGTTAGTGGTGGTTGCGATCACAGGCTTGGCTGTCATACAAACATGAGTTTAAATCCCCTAGTTCTATTATTGATTAGCTGCATGAATTGGGGTAGTTCCTCATTTACAATACAGAATTGACAATAATACCCACAGGTCTTTGTGAAAAACAAATAAAGTTATGATTATAAAGTAGGCAGCATACACTAAGCACTCAGGATGGAGGCAGTATCTAGAAATGATGTGAAGGGAAGGGCTTCTGAATATTCAGATTTCAAAACATGGATCTAATTGAACTACTGTGTTGCTCCACTGCTAATGTACAGAGGACCTCCAACCAGGGAGAATATGATCAGGACCTTCAGCCTTCATAGGAGAATGAAATATACTTCAATAGTTTCTATTTTATTCTTCATTAATATCTGTTCTTTTTCATGCTTCTTTGGTTGCTTTTTAAATTCTTCATTCATATGCTTAGTTTATTTATTAATCCTTCTTTAATGAAAGCATTTAAATGTATGAATTTTACTCTGTATGAATTTGTTGCTGCATCTCACAAATTTTGAAATGTATTAATTTCATTAACAGTGGAAGTTTTCCGTTCTTTTTGAGAAATTTTTTTTAAATAGAGTGTTAAGTTTTCTTGCGGTTTGATACTGCTTACATTTATACGTTTAGATTTATTGCTTCATTGTTAAAGAATAAGTGTTCATAACATTATAGTAAAGTGTTCATAAACATTATTTAAGACTTTGCCTCCCTGGATTTAAGCAAATTTGTAACTTTCTCTTGATGTTTGAAAAATAGGTATCCTCTGTTAGTAGAGGATAAAAATCCATATGTATTTAAACAAAAAGTTATCAGTGACTGTTATTTCCTCTATATTTGTCTCATCAAAGTTTCAAAAAAAAGATATACTAAAGACTTTTACTATGATTATGATTTTTTAATGTGGAATTTTTAAGTTTACTGATTTATGTATTATGATATTTATGATATTATGTTATTGAGTGCATAATGGTATCACTATATCACTGCTACAGTTTCTCTGTGAATTGTATATTTTATCAACGTAAAATACATGTCTTTTTTGTTGCTGTTTTGTCTGTTATTACTACCCATTTTTCCATATTCCAGATATTTCTTTGCCTTTCCTCTCATTTATATCTTTTCTTTATCTTTATACTTTAGATATGTCTCATAAATATCAAGTAGTTTTATTATATTTTGAGACCCAATCCAAAATATTTGTTGTTTAATGGTGGAGCTTAACCCAACTTGCTGTAGTAACTGGTAGCATTTGGTCTAGCTTCTATCATCTTATTTTGTACTTCTTATGATAACTCTTTTACATAGATTTACCATACTGCTCAGATTTGGGTAAAATGATCTTTACATTTAGATTATAATAATTATTATTTTTGATATTTGTATTACATTTAAAAACCATATTAAAAATCATTAATTCACTAAAATATTCATTGAGTACCTACTATATATTACAAAGTAGGGCAAATTCTTCACTAAACAAAACAGACATGGTCCTTGTTTCTGGGGGATTTTTCTTAGAAGGTGAAAAGAACAATAGACAACAAATATACAGGAAAATGTTCAGCCAGTGATATTACTACATAGAGAAAGAAGGGTTACATACTTCAAATTAGGAGGTTAGGCAAGATCTCTCTAAAGGGTGAACATCAATTTGATGAGAAACAACCAATAGGGTAAAGATCAGTAATGATTTTCCTGAGACTGGGGAAAGGAAAACCCTAGTGTAAAGACCCTGAAATGGAAAAGTTGGAGAGTTTTTTAAAATTTATTTCTTAATTGGAGTATAATCACTTTACAATGTTATTTCTGCTGTACAACAACGCGAAATCAGCCGTAAATATACATATCTCCCCACCCTCTTGAGCCTCCCTCCCACCCAACCCCATCCCACCCAAGTAGTCATCACAGAACGCCGAGCTGGGCTCCCCACTAGTTATCTGTTTCACACATGGTGGTGTCTTATGTCAACGCTAGTCTCTCATTTGTCCCACCCTCTGAGTTGGTGAGTTTTGAAAAACTGAAAGGAGCCGGTGCATATTGAGAGAGTGATAAAGTGATAAAAGGCGGCAGTTACCAGATAAAGTGAAAGTGAAGTTGCTCAGTCGTGTCGAACTCTTTGCGACCCCTTGGTCTGTAGCCTACCAGGCTCCTCAGTCCATGGAATTTTCCAGTCAAGAGTACTGGAGTGGGTTGTCATTTCCTTCTCCAGGGGATCTTCCTGACCCAGGGAAAGAACCCGGGTTTCCCGCATTGCAGGCAGACGCTTTACTGTCTGAGCCACAGGGAAGCCCACCAGATAAAGTAGGACTTCATAAATCACAAGGAGTATGGCTTTTAAGTGTGATGCAAAGAAAGCTCTTGTGGGTTTTAAACTGTGGGGTTTGTTTCTGTTTTTGCTGTGGGGAAGGAGTAACATAAGACAAGTTTCTATTGTAAAATCTCCCACTCCTGCTGTGTGGGAAACTATTCTAGGAGAAACAAGAGCATCAGTGGGACAGGTGATGGAGACACAGAGAAGTCATCAGATTCAGGGCATGTTTTGGATATTGAGATCACAGGACCTGCTGATGGTTTGAATTTGTGGTGGGTGAGCGGTAAGAACAAGAGGAGTATAAAATATTATATTTAGATTTTTATTTTTAGCAGTTGGGTAGATAATGGTGTGTTTACTGAAATAGAAATGCCTGGTGGGGGGACAGGTTTGACAGACGGTGGAAGAATTATGAGTTCTGTTTTGACTACTTTAAATTTGACATTCCCACTGAGTACTGATGGATGATGTCCAAGAGTCAGTTGGGTATACAAATTTAGAGTTCTGGAGAAAATTCAAAGCAGCAATAGAGATAGGTTTCATTGTGTATAATTGAAGAAAGAAGGTACCTAGGCCAAAGTCCTGGGGCACTCCAACAGCGGGAGGTTATGCAATTCTATTTGCAGGATATAACATAAACTCTGGGTTTCTGCTCTATTGGTCAATCTTTTCCACCTTTCCAGGTCTGAAACAGTTTTTTCCTCCTAATTTACACTTTGTTAATTTCAATAGAAATTTGGAAAGGAGGGACATTAAATACTTAGGTCGAAATAATCATCTTGAACTGGAAGTCAGCTGTAGAACAGTTAATTATTCAGACTCAGAAAGTAAACTGAATGACCGTTATCCATACAGTAAGTGTGCTAAATTGAAAGTTTCTTGAAGAAAAGCAGTTTTTCCCCATTATCTACACAATTTAACTCTGCTGAAATCTTTTAACAGAATATCCAAGGACAAGGAAGTCTTTCAAGCACAGCTGTCTGGTTCAATCAACTATTAGTTGATGACTAAATAACATAAATAAAACATCATCAGATGTAAAATAACATCAGAGGAACTACTTCTCCAACAACTCTTTCTTTTCTTTAATAATAACAATAAGACAGTAATAATGGTCTAATATTACTACTAATATTAGTAATGTTTAACATACTACTAGTAAAAAATAATAGAATCAGTTAAAAGTATCTTTCTTCTTTGGCTTGAATACAACAATGTCTGTAAAACATTTAGCTTAGTGCTTGGCATAGAGCAAGAATTAACAGACAGTGATTCTCTGAGCTCCACCCGGGCCTCAGCTGTTCTGTCAGAGGCCCTCTGTGTGACAGCAGAGTGTTGATGTGGTCAAAGAGGGAGCAGGGCCCAGATTCCAAGGTGCCTTGTAAACCAGAGTCAGGAATGTGTATTTTATCCTTGTGACAGAGGAAGCTACTAGAGATTTTTGAGAAGTGAAAAAATTTGGTTTATAGTCAGAAACAGTTCTGTTCACATTTATAGCCAGAGCTTACAGATCAATGCACTACACAGAATGTTTAATAAACATATATAAATATATGTAGGAACATGTAAGGCTAACTGATGTCAGTTTCAGCTCTACTTACGTCCTTGACTGTTTTTCACGGAAGTTCCCATGATGCATGACTAAATGTGGAATAAATGAGGTATTCTCCAACCTCAAACCACTCCTTGAGAGCATCTCTACTCTTATTACTACTACTGAACAAAATAATGAAGCTTAAAATTTACACCAAAGGTAGTATTTCCAAACAGAAATGTCCATCTTTTAGATAATTAACAGTATTTTGGTATCACCTAATTTGTTACTTGGCAAAACTTCTCATTAAATTTTCCCTAATAAAAGATCTGATCATTTCTTAGTGAACATCATCCTTTGGGATAAAAAAGGAAAAGAGAATGCCTACAAATCTGTTTGGGTGTCAATAAAGTTCACACAGGAAGTAATTATCCTATTATTCACCATACTCCTAAAGCTCTAGAAACCTGCGTGCAATTTTGGGCTTTTTCCATGTTAAAAAAATAAGATTGCTAATTTGGAAAGAATCCAAAGGGTAGTAATAATGACAAAAGGCTTGGAAAACATGCCATTAAACAGTCTAAGAGAATGGAGCAAGAACCGCCATTCAACCAGACAACTGATGGAGGCAGAAAAGATTTTAAAATAGCATGTGGAAAGAAACCTCCTAAAAAAAGATCATTTTTCTCAGTCCAGACACTTATATTAGCAGTTTAAAAAGGAGAATTAAATTATGAACCATCCAAAGCTAACATGTTCAGTCAGAAAATGTAGTGGCAATGGGGAAAATAGTAAAATAACATCAGAGGACTCAGGATGTTGCCATGATCCTTCCAAATATCTCAGGCAATGGCTTCTTCCAAAGAACTCTTTGAAATCTAAATGCTGAGCAGGTACTGCTGCACATGAATTGACACAGATGGATAGGATGACAGTTCACTTATTATTAAAACTTCATGGTTATTGGTCTATGCTCAAATAGGAGAAAGGAGATGAACAAACATAAGATGACACTATTCTTGTCCACTGAAAAGCTATGGCTTTGGAGAGGAAATAGTATGTGTACAAATACCAAACAAAGAAGTTGGGGGAGGGAGGACTTCCTGCTTTGGAAGCAGCCAGTCTCTCAAGTTCTGAATTTGAATCCTAGTTACCATATTGCTTCAAGATTCATCCCAGGGGTCTGCTGGGACAAGAAGACCAGTCGGAATCACTTCTTTAAAACTCTGCCACAGATACATATAGATGAATCGCCTTGCTGTATAATTGAAACTAACACAACACTGTAAATCAACTATTGTTGTTCAGTTGCTATGTCATGTGGGACACTTTTGCTTTCAATGGACTAGAGCCTGCCAGGCTCCTCTGTCCATGAGATTTTGCAGCCAAGAATACTGGAGTGGGTTGTCATCTCCTTCTCCAAGGGATCTTCCCGACCTAGGGGTTGAACCCAGTCTCCTGCTTGGCAGCCAGATTCTTTACCACTGAGTCAACAGGGAAGCCCAAATCAACTATATTTCAATAAAAATTTTAAAAATAAAATAAAATTCAGCTCCAGCAGATACAATTAATAGAATCCACGTGTCCTATGGGTCTGACTTCAACATTGTAAAACATTTGAATGAAGAGTGAACATGTAGTCAAACATCTTGCTGTCAACCATTCAGGTGACTATGTAGTCTTTCTTTCTTAGCTTTTCTGTCTTGATGGCTAAGTGTCAAGAAGTTAATGTGCACAAAGCTGATATCCAGATTTATCCGCTAAGACTTCAGGGCCCTTCACAACCAGGCCTTCAGCTTCTTTTCTAACTCTCTTTTCTCCTTCCACCCCTTCCTCTTATGATTCTCCCCAAATTCTAACTGGGAAAATCCATTGTTCTTTAAACATACCTTTGTCCTCTCCTCCTTCTATGATAGCACCAATGGCATGTTTACCTACACATGCTCCCATCCTCCCCAATCTCTTTATTCATGTCCTAGTCATCTAGAAAGTCCCTGCTAAGACTCTATGCCTTCCATGAGTCACCTCATCTCACTTAGCCCTATTCTTCCCCAGTTTTGTCTTTATACCTCAAACCTGGATGTAATGTTTATTTTCATTTCCTGCCCACTAGCCTATAAATCCCAGAGGTCAATATTATACTAAATTAAGTACTACATTGATAATACTATATTTTACTCACTGTTATATCTTTCATACCACCTAGCAAAGTCAGTTTGGGCTTCCCTCATAGCTCAGTCAATGAAGAATCTACCTGCAATGCAGGAGACCCAGGTTGGGGATTCCTGGATTGGGAAGATCCCCTGGAGAAGGAAATGGCAACCCACTCTAATATTCTTGGCCGGAGAATCCCATGGGCAGAGGAGCTTGGTGTGCTACAGTCCATGGGGTTGCAAGGGTCAGACCTGACTTAGTGACTAAACCAACAGCCAACAAAGCAAAGTGACTGGAACAAAGTATCCGATAAATGTCACTGGATTAAAGTCAAAGCGAGAGGAGACAGTGACTAACTGGTAAATAGCAACGGTGAATAAATTTGCCCAGTTAGAAGAGCCTCTGAAGACTATGGTATAGTTTTCTAAAATATGTGCTGTCTTGGGAGAATTATAGAAAGTAATGCATATGTATTTTACAAAACTGGAAAAAGAAAAATTGAAAAAAGAAAAACATTACCATTACTCCATCGTTCACAGGTAGCCACTGATAACATTTTAATTTGTACATTTCCTCCTAGCTTTTTAAGAGGATTTTTACATAGTTGTTATTATACTCTATATATGTATCTATTTTCCCCCAAAGGTTATTAAAAGCTTTTGATAAGTACTTCTAATTATAGTATCAAATGCTATTGTTAAACCATATTTTACTTAACCGTTCCCTAATGTTGGACATTTAAGATGGCTTTCAATTTTTTTTTCTAATTAAAATAATTCAGTGCTGAATACCCCTGAGCAAAAAGAGTTGTCTACCCATCTTTTCAGAAAATAGTGTTTAAGGGTCATTTAAGCTATTTTTTGCTGTAAATAATCTAGCTTGGTCTTTTAATGAGTCCCCATATTTTTTGTTTTCCTCAGCCCTGCTGAGATGATTTCCTGTCCATTGAATCTTTGCTGCCCTGTTGACATCAGTTATGTTCTTGCTTTTCATACCGTCCAGGTCATTTACTCAATCCCTTTCTCTGGCTGCCTGGATACGTTCTGACAGATGCTTTCTAATGAAGCTGGACATATTCCATGTTCTCTAGTCACTAGTTCTTAATTGATAGGGATTTAGGGAAGATTTTTAAATGATTAAAGTCTTACATTGACAGTCTCTTAGTTACTGTAAAATTCAGAAATAGTTTTACTTATTTTATAATTGACCTTATGTTGTAATATTTTAAATATTTAAAAGCACTCTTACATACATTAGTTTTTATAAAAGTAATGAGCAAATGTTATTATTTCTTTACAGACAAGGAATCTGAGGCTCTGAGAAACCAAAAAAATCCCCCCAAAACCAACCGTATTAGTTTTCTATTGCTGATGTGACAAATTACCACAAACCTAGCAGCTTTAAACATAACAAATTTATTATAATTCTAGAAGCCTCAGTGGGCTAAAATTAAGGTGTGGCAAGGCTATATTCCTTTCTGGAGGTTCAGGGAAGAATTAGTGTTCTTCCTGTTTCCAGTTGCTGGATGCTGCCCGTATACATTGACTCACGGCCTCTTCTTTATCTTTAAAACCAACAGGCTGATTCATTCTTATATTACATCATATCTGATATCAACTCTCCCACCTCCCTCTTTAGAAGGGTCCTTGGGGTTACTCTGGTTTACTAAAATACTCCAGGATAAGCTCCTTGTCTTAAAATTCTTGTCTAAATCACACCTACAAGGTTATTTGTTTTTGTCATGTAAGCTTACATATTTGTAGGTTTTGGGGATTAGAATACAGATATCTCTGAGGGGCGATTAATCCACCTAGTACAACTACTCACATCAGAAGTAAAAGCTATTGACTTAACATGATATTGCTACATTATATTAAGCAAAGTGAATAGAGAGCCCCATAATTTAACGACCACAAAAGCTACAATCCATACACCTACACAGAAAATCATTCTTAAGCAAGGGCATATTTGTAACACAAGTGTAGGTTTCATGTGCCATATATTAATTTATTTGCCCAACTTAAAATGTATATTTATTCAATTTGGATAACTCCTTTTCCTATTGTATGGTAAATCTGAAACTGCAGTGTCTCTAAATGTACACAATAAAGGATTTAAAAAAATTACATCCTAATAGTAGTCATGTACTGCTCACACATTGGTGTGGGTTAATTAGTATAATTAGTCTTATGTATATAAGACTGCCCAAAATGTCCCTGACAGCTAAAAAGCAACCAGCCACATAAATGCCTAGTGGACAACTTTGCACGTAACAGCCAGGCAACTGGTGATTTACTTTTTTGCATGGCTGTCAGAAAAACACAAAATCTGGCACTTCAGATTTCACTTTCTGAAATAAAGACCAATTATAATATAATTCTACATTAACTTGGCTTTCATCTGAGAATTTTGCTTTACTGGGCGTTTGGATAATAAATACTTGGTTACTTCTTATTGAGTGAACACCACTATGACTAATGTTAAATGGAAATCATTATATAGCTTGTTGTATATAAGGTCTCTTGCTCTGGATATATGTGTATTTTTAAATCTGTGTGGGCTTCTCTTTTTGCAATATGAATTCTTGGAAATGGGGATCTTTTCTCTCACATTGTCAAGAAAGAGGGTCACTCTTGGTGAGGGCCACAAATAGGGGATTACAGTTGCTACATAATTTCACTTTGAAGGCGCCAACCACCCATAGTTTATGGGAAAGCCAAAAGGAAACATGATGGATAAAGTCTTAAATATAAAGTGACATGAATGATAATTTAAAAGTAATTCTTCATATTAAGTCTGTTGCTTTAATTGTTTTCATATACCAAACTTTGGAAAAAATATTTTCAAGTGCTCTTATATCTTTACTATTTAAAAGCTAATATATACTGAAACTAACTTAAGAGCCACATAATTTTTCTTGTATTTATAAAGTCAATCCTTAACAAAAGGTACAGTCAGTCATAAATAACAGAACATTTGCAAAGTCTCTTCCCTTAAAAAGTTTTGGAATGATTTCCCTTGAAAAGTTTTGGAGATAAATTTCTAAAGAGAATTTCTGTCTCTCAAGCAACATAGAGAACTCCAGTTGTTTTTTAAAAATTGCTTACAATTGAATATCTAAAAATGAAAATATTTATTTTTTTTACTTAATGGAATATCAGAGGAGAATTATTATCAAGTATATACATACCTAGCATAAAGAATATATAGTGATAAAGGGATGTACACGCAACTAAATATGATATTTTCATATTTGGAACAGGTGGACCTTTCAAAAAAAGGTTCCTAATTATTCCTATACTGTTGAAATTATTTTAATTTTGCATTTCAGCAGATATATTTGTATGCTGGAAACAGGTGTTCATCAAAAGACGGTGATAAAGAGACACTGCATTCGGGGCTTGGAGCCTAGCCTGCATGGTGTGATGACAGATAAATTAGAAAAATCCTGCTAAACATCTCTACACTTCAGAAGGAGATTACACCTTTTTAAAAAGGCAAAACATGTGGTTCAATTACTTATTGTCTTGGCATGTGGTTATGATGAAAGACGGAGTCTTAAACATCAATAGAGCTAAACTAACATCCCAGATGGGCTTCAGAAGAGGGGACTCCTGCAGCAATCCACCTGCACAAAAAGCAACTGGGAAAAAAATTAAAGAAATGCATTTCTTCCCCTCCCCTGTTTAATTTGTTTCTTTATATTAAATAGCCATTTAATGACTAACATGAGCTTTGGGGAGAAAATAAGAGCAAAGAACCTTTATATAAATGTATTTTCTGGGAGATCCAGCAGAAGATGAGGTAGGTTTATTTGCAGCTCTCTGAAGAATGACACGGAAGTCGCACATGGGTCCTAGGTGGTAACAGCTAATCACAAAGCTCAGGAGAAGAAAGGTGATGTAGATTTGCACAATGCATAGGGCTACAGAGACAACGTGCTATGAGACCTTAGGTAAACAATAGAACCTCTCTGGGTCTCGCTTTTCTACATACACAAATTATTGAACTTGTGGTTCCATTTGGTCTCATGCTGCTACAATCTGAATATAATATTCCCTTCAGTTTGAAAACATACGAAGTAAATGCCACTGGGGGGCAAGCAACATAGAGAGAAACTTAGTGGAGACCAGCATTTCTCCACAAGGCATTTCTACATTCAGACACGACTAGAACACCCCAACAGTCCTTCAGATGTTCAGTACTCTGATATAAATTGGTCCAAAATTAATAGTGAGGTACAGGGATTAAAGCAAGAGAAATGAGAGGATAAAGAGGAAAATTATAATCTATTAATTACATACATTATACAAATTTCACATTGAACTCAACCCAAAACTCTTCAAAGTAAATATTACTAATCCATTGTACCTAAAGCTAAAATAATGATCATCAGCACCTATCGAGCCAGAATCAGGCTAAGCATCTTTCATTTAACATTTATTGGAATTCTATTAGGTAAATTCAGAAATAACACCATTTATTTGCCACTACTGTCCTCTCAAATACCAAAATAAATGTAATCTTATGAGCAAGCCTTGAAAACATGCTCTGAACTATGTTGAGGGATTTGCCAAGCTTTATTTAATCTTTCTGACAATGCCATGAGTTGATCGGTTGTTATGTCTCTATTTAACAAATGAGGAAACTGAGGCTTAAAGATGCAGAAAAATTTGCCCAAGATCAAACAGTAAATGACAGAGCCAAGAAGATGGAGGCAAATCTTATAATCTCTGTGGTGGTGGTGGTTTAGTCGCTAAGTTGGGTCCAACTCTTGTGACCCCATGGACTGTAGCCTGCCAGGCTCCTCTGTCCATGGGATTCTCCAGGCAAGAATACTGGAGTGGGTTGCCATTGCCTTCTCCAGAGGATCTTTCCAACCCAGGAATCAAACCTGGTTCTTCTACCTTGCAGGCAGATTCTTTACTGACTGAGCTATGAGGAAAGATAGTAAACTGCTATTAAAGGCTCAAAGAGATTTACTAATATAAGATCACAAAGTTAAATAGTAATAAACAAGGTGGGAATCCCAGTTTATCATACTCCCAAGCTCTCCTTTTTTAATTTTTCTGACCAGTGTCAAAACTGAACAGCATCTAGCCATTTTCAACAAATTCATGTTCAGTGCTTATGATATTCAATGTACAGTGCCAGGCTTGATAAGATTTAAAGAAGCAAGCATCGTTCTCCCCAATC